>NC_045441.1:106999871-107184871 GCF_002776525.5 Piliocolobus tephrosceles
ATAATGCCTAACTCCTAAATTTAGATTGTTTTTTGGGCTCTCATTTTTAATAGTCCATTCATAATTTTAGTATATTTCTGACCTCACGGTTTAATATATATGGAAGGGGTGGGATAAGGTACAGCAAATTGGTTGATGTATTACATGTATAAATACTTAATTGTGAATTTAACATTTTTAAAGAAAAATAAACACATGGAGAAACAAGGAATAGATATATAAATACAATTATTGAAAGAATTTTGAGGGTAGAAATAGTAAAGAAAATTTATGGTAAAAATCTGACCAAATACTGTTTTTTTAAATTCTCCTTTTCTTATAGTCAAGCAGCCTGTTTCGTTAAGAGAAAAATTGGGATGTATAAAACAACTTTTCAGTAAAATGCTATATTCAACTGGTACTGTCCAACTAATACCTTCCATAAATATATATTTTCTGTCTTACATATTTTATTAAAATTTCCTGGAATGGTTTTCTGATGTATGTGCATAATCTTTGGAAATTAATTGTAATTTTACTGATGATAAAATACAAAGGCCATCCTTTCCAATTAACATACACATTTTAAGAAAAAACTTTTGTCTATCTCTTAAAATTTCACATGGCTCATGGAGAACCCAACCATCCTCTTTGTTCTAGCATTCCCAAATGTCCCACCTTATTGCAGAACTCTGCTCAATAACTGAATCAGCTCTCTCATAATGTTTCCTTAACAGATGTTGCCTTAACTTCAGTTGTGAATATGGAATTTGGAAATTAGTATCTGCTTATTCATTAGGTTTAACAACTATAAACCAGTCATTTTTCACTGTGGTTGAAAATAAATGGTTGTTGAAAGCATTTCCCAACCATCAGTATAGAAGATAGTCATGCCATGATAGAGGTCGATGTGCTTTGAGGCCTTAAAGAGGAGGGACAGACTCAGTCTAAATTGTCAAGAAAGGTTTTACGAAGGACATTTTAATTGTTCGTGAAGAGAGGGGATGAATGGGCAGAAATAGGGTAGAAGGAATTCTAGGTAGAAGGAAAAGGGCACACAAAGACAGGAAGGTGTATAAAGCACAGAATATTGAGGATCATTCAGTATTTGGATGCACCTCATACGAAGACTATTGGGAGAGTAACTGGGAGATGAGGTTGGAATAGGTAGGCTAGATATAGATCGTGGAGGATTAGGTTTGTTGTGCCCAGAAGTTTGTTTGTTTGTTTGTTTTGAGACGGAGTATTGTTCTTGTTGCCCAGGCTGGAGTGCAATGGCTCACTGCATTCCCTGCTAGATTGGTGTCTGTTCCCCACTAGACAGGAAGTTTTATGAGGGCAAGGGCCGTATCAGTTTTTGGTCAGAATTTTATTTGCTGTCTAGCAAAGTGCCTAAATAAAAATAATTAATATAATTATTTTACAACTTAATAAAATTATTGATATAAAATGCTTAGCAAATTTATTAATTTACTCAATAAATATTTATTTAATACCTACTGTGTATTAGGCACTTTGCTAGACAGCGAATAAAATACTGAGCAAAAACTGATATGGCCCTTGCTTTCATAAAACTTAACTGTCTAGCGGGGATTGGACACCAGTCTAGCAGGGAATAGACACCAAATAATCACATACATAAATATGAAATTGTAACTGTGACAGATGCTTCAAAGGAGATATAAATGTTACTTTGAAAGATACAATGGAGGAAGAGTGACCGAAGTAGAGGGGGTGATCAAAAAGGGGCTGGAGGATTTGAAGAATGAGTAGAAGTTAGTGAGATCAAAGTAAACGTAGAGAGGGCATTTCCTTACTCTGGCTTATAATAAACATATACCTAAATGGTACCAGATAATGAGAAAATACACATTAATTATTTTGATTATCTCAGTTTGTCATTTTATTTTCTATACCTTTGTATGGTAGTTTCTACAAATGATCCTCATATTTAGACTGATAATTAGAAGAAAACTAGTTTTATGAAAACTTGTTTGTTCTGTGTTTACATTGCAGTGTTGTATGATCAGTCTTCAATTTATTGACCTTTTTAATTTAGCATTTGTCTCTAAAAAAACATAGATTTTTACTGTTTGTGGACTGAAGTATTTTATTGTGGTTGAGTTTTAGTATTTATTGGCATGTGCCACATTGTCAGTGGAAGTGATTTATGTGTGATGTAAGTGTTTCTTTATTTTCATGCATATTTTCCAAATCTTGTGTTCTTATGAAATGCTAAATATGACACTGAAATATATACCTTTGTAGTTTGTAAGAATCTTTGTTTTATTTGGGCAGCAAGTGTTTCCTAAAGTCTTCCAAGTGTACATGGAGCAGTGCCTTAGATGATCGTTACCTCTTTTTAGTAGTTTGCTATTATCATGGGAATATTACTTTTTTCCTTTATTAAGAAACCACATCTGCAACAACTGATTGCAGTCCTTCCATGAAGTCTTTCTACCTGGCATCTTATGTAAGATGGAGATAAGACTAAACACTGTTTCACAAGACTATTGTAAGGAGTAAGTGAATATAAATAGATTAGAAGAGTGTTACATATATGGTAAGTGTTCAATAAAATTAACTGTAAGAATTATTACTATTTTTAGTAAGTAATAAAAGGCTTTTTCCTCATATGGTTTTTAATTGTCAAATATGTAAGTATCCCAACCAAACTGGCTGAAAGAAGAGAGAGTACCCTTACCATCTCATTTCATGTCCCTATAAACCTGTAGAGCACCTGCACAGGCCTGCTCTGCTTGAATCTTCAGTATAGACTTGGTCTGTAGATCTGCTCAGTTCAATTCAGTAGCCAGTAACCATGTTTCATTTTTAAACACAGAACATGACTATTCTGAATTGAGATGTGCTTTAAGTGTAAAATACATACTGGATTTTGAAGACTTCATACAAAAGGGAGAAAGTAAAATATTTCAATAAATAATTTTTATAACTGATTACATTAAAGTGATATTCTGGAATATATTGGGTTAAATGAAATATATTATTTAAAACCATTTCACCTGTTTCTATTTTTTTAAATTTGTCTGTTACAGTATTAGAAATTAACTACATGGATTACATTTTATTTCTACTGGAAATGATTAGTCTACAGTCTAGAAGTCCGTGGAGTTAGGTTTGAGGCATTGCAGCTTCATTTGGACCTAGATTAGCTATCTTTTTCTAGTTATGTTTGGTTCTGCCTTAAATTTTATGTACAATCCAACCAAGTCTCAGAAATAGACCCCAATTCAAATGTTTTGTTAACGCTTCTGTTCTGCAGGTCCCCTAGAGAAGAGAAGGGCCTCTTGGAAAGCACTGATACACATCACACATCAGGTGCATGTTAGCAGGTGCCATAAATTTTAAAGTGTGCTATTCATGTGTCTGCTCAAGTCAGAGAAGAAAACCCATGTGCTTACCCTTAAAGTCATATTATCCTATGAAAATATTTATATTTTTAAAATATAAACAAAATAAAAATAAAAATATATTCATTACAACAATTAGTTTTGAAACAAAGAGAGAAATAAGAAGTGAATATGTGTGTTTCATTAGTCAAGATAACATCATTATGTAGAATTTTTCCCATTCATAATTTAATTCATTTCAAAGAGAAATTTGCTGAAGAATCATTTGGAAATTAAAAACTGTGCACAGAAAAATATAAATGTCTTAAAGTCACATCTAGAATAAAAAATGAATTTAGATGTTGGTTTCCATAGTTAATCCATATTCCTAATGCCCTTCTATTCTAATTTCAGATGCCCAGTATAAAATATAATACTTAACCTCAAATAAACACCCTTTGTAGCCTAGTCAGTTGCTACCCATTGACCGCCAGAGTATTAGAGTGACAAATATAGCTTGATTTTAAAACACAGAAGTAGATGTTAATGTGATCTGAGAAGACATTGATTTCTTTTTAAAGTGAAAATAGTTGAAGAAATCTAATACATGTGACTATGTAATGATTTCAGTAAATTAATAATCTAAAAAAGAGAAAGTATCTTGGTATAAATAAATTTTGTTTATTATTTATGTGTGAGGTCATATAAATTGGAGATCATTCTCTTGTCATATATTAAATTTTTCTCATTCCAAGATGACCTTGGATGAGGAAATTTGTTTCTCTGGACCTCAGTTTTCAAAATGAGTCGACTGGATTTGAAAATCCTTCCCAACTTCAAAATTCTAAAATTGTATGGTTCCATTATGTTGGATATGGATTTGTAGTGATATTTCAGTCTTATTTTGTGAACTTTGGCATGTTAACATAAGCTTCCTGAGCCTCTCCATTTTCTATGTGTAGAGCCACTAAAGCTTTATATATTTTTGTAATTGGGTGTGCGTAAAAATAATCTTCAAATTCAGACACCTGTAGTTGATTAATCATTACTTCAAATTTTTTTGAAGAAAAATACTCTAATGATGTAATCATGGTATTAAAATATAAACGTGGTATTATAGCAACAATAAACATCATTGTGTTAAGTGTAAATTATCTTATTTATTTATTTATTTATTTATTTGGCCCAGGCTGGAGTGCAGTGGCATGATCTTGGCTCACTGCTTCCTCCACCTCTGAGCTAAAGCCTTCAACCCAGATCAACCTCCTGAGTAGCTAGGACTACAGGTGTGCACCACCATGCCTAGCTCCTAATTTGTGTGTGTGTGTGTGTGTGTGTGTGTGTGTGTGTATGTATCCATATGGAGATGGGGTTTTGTCATGTTGCCCAGACTGGTCTTGAATTCCTGAGCTCAAGAGATCTGCCCGCCTTGACCTCCACAAGTGCTGGTGTTACAGACATAAACCACCACACCTGGCCTACATTATCTTAAAATATTATTTTATAATAGGAGCTTTATAGTTTATCTTTGACAGGAAATGCCCAGTAAATATAGTTGCTTACATAATAGATCCTCTCGCCTCCCAAATCACCAGCATTTGTAGAAACCTATCGTCAAGTAATTCTAATAAAAAAAAACTCATTCATATGACTTTTAACAGTTATGGAATAATTTTAATACATTAATATAATGGTTTGGACAGTACTGTGAGGTAGGCAGCTCTTATGATGATCCCCATTTTATAGATTATACTATTGAGACTCAAAGATTAAACCATCTCTTCAAAGTCACATAGCTAGTAAGACAGACTCAAGCTTCTGACACTAAATCCTATATCCTTTTAAAGACAGTACATTTCCATCATATTATTTCATAGGCAATGTTCATAGTTACTTAAATAATTAAGACGTAATTATTTCTGATGAATACAGTCGATAAAATTCTACTGCTGTAATTCAAATATATCCCCCTTTTTGGGGGCACTATAATATATGAGTAAAAACTTTAGATTTCATTTATATGTAGCCATTTTACTTATTTCTATTTTTCACCTCATATTATGGAAATGACTTGTTCCTGAAGTAATTATACTATCACTATCACTAACTTATTTGAAGGCTTTAAGTTTATCGGAATATAGTGTTAGATACTTTGTATGATGGAGTGTGTTCTGAGATCAGAAAATGACTCTCTTCAGTAAAACTAATTGAAAAATATCCATAGGACAATCTAAATTGTTGTATTTATTTAAATTTGATTTTTCTTCATGTGACTTAAGTAATCTGTTGGCTGAAATTTGGTAGTATTTAGTCCAGAAAACTCTGCTTATAAAATTCAGTAACTTTGCCATATATTATGCATGGCTATTCTACAGAGACTAAGCTTGATCCTACTGTACATCAGTACTACTTGTGATAACAAATAGAATAACAATCACAATGATAATTTATCAAAATTTTCTGTTAACAGAGTGAGCAGGAATAGAACCAAAAAAAGAAAAGAAGGAAAAGGAATGATGGAATGCATGAAGAAATTTCTATTTTGATCCATAATAATCTTAGAAATTCTTGGAAAATTTAACCTTTGTTATTGAAATATGGCCAGCAAGATGCAAAGGCTTGGGCAGATTACTGTCCAAAAGTATAATGTATAATTATATGACTCTAACTCCAATAAATGTCCTGTTTTTTATCCATCTGTACATGAGTAATAAAACTAGTCACTGTAATAGTTACAATGACGATAAAATAAAAAGTTGGAATGTTCGGCTGGGCGCAGTAGCTCACGGCTGTAATTCCAGCACTTTGGGAGGCTGAGGCAGGTGGATCAACTGAGGTCAAGAGTTTGAGACTAACCTGGCCAACATGGTGAAACCTCGTCTCTACTAAAAATACAAAAAAAAAAAAAAAAAAATTAGCTGGGCATGGTGGCACACACCTGTAATCCCAGCTACTCAGGGATGCTGAGGCAGGAGAATTGCTTGAACCCAGGAGGCAGAGGTTGCAATAAGCCAAGATCATGCCACTGCACTGCAGCCTGGGTGACAGAGGGAGACTCCATCTCAAAAAAAAAAAAAAAAAATTGGAATGGAATGTCCACTCATTTCTTAGTTCACAAATCGTCAATAATTTTAAATAAATAATCACAGTTTTAAATAAAATGGCAGCCTTCAGTTTATTCATTTTATATGCAGCTCCTTGGAATATATTCTATTCAAATAAGCAATTTCTCTAAAATTTGTGATAATACAGAATTATATAAAGAGCACTTACAACTCACTATTGAGACAACCCAATTTAAAATGAGCCAAGTATTTGAATAGGCATTTTACCAAAGAAGATATATGAATTGGCAGTAGGCATGTAAATGAAAAAATGTTCAACTTCATTAGTCATTAGGGACCTGTAAATTAATAGCACACTGAGATACTGCTTTATACTTACAAGAATAGCTACAATAAAAAAGACAAGCAATAATAAGTGTTCATAAGAACATGGAGAAACAAGAACTCTCATTAGTTTTAATGGGATGTAAAGTGGTGCAACCACTTTAGAAAATAGTTTGGCCGTATCTTAAAAATTAAACCTCCACTATGTTACCCAGTAATTACACTCCTATGTATCTATCCAAGAGGAATGAAAACACTTATTTACATATATTTATAAAGGATATATAGCAGCATTATTTATAATAGAAAAAAAGTGGAAATACCACAAATGTACATTAATTGGTGAACAGGTATTACAAAACAAGTATTATTCAGGAATGAAAAGGAATGAAGCACTGATGTATGTCTCAGCATACATGAACTTTAGAAACATATTGCTAAGTGAGATCAGCCAGATATTTTATAATTCTATTTGTATGAAGTGTTCAAAAAAGGCAAGTTGATTTAAACAGGAAGATTAGTGGTTACCTGGTGCCAGAGGTAAGAAGGAGCAGTATCTGCAAACAGGCAGGAAGAATTTTTTTTTTTTGAGTGATTGGAAAATGTTCTAAAACTGGACTGCAGTAATGATTGCACAACTCTGTAAATTTACTTAAAACACTGAATTATACATTGAAAATGGGTGAATTCTTTTTTTAAGACAGGAATGGTCTCACTCCTGTTGCCCTGGCTGGAGTTCAGAGGTACAATCATAGCTCACTGCAACCTCAACTTCCTGGGCTCAGGTGATTCTCCCATCTCAGCCTTCTGAGTAGCTGGGACTACAGGCACATGCCACCATGCCCGGCTATTTTTTAAAATATATTTTTAGTAGAGTTGGGGTTTCACCATGTTGCCCAGGTTGGCCTTAAACTCCTGGGCTCAAGTGATCCACCTGTCTGGACCTCCCAAGTTGTTGTGATTACAGATGTCAGTAACCGTGTCCAGCCAAAGCAGGTGAATTGTGTGGTATGTAAGTCGTACCTCAATACAGCTGTTTCTAGAAAGAGAGGCCAAAAATTGTCTTGACACTTCTTTACATGCAGCAAGTGGCAGTCTATGTGAGTGAGTTAAAACAGAGTAAGAGGAAACTCCAATTCCAAGTGTAAAGGATTATTCGAAGTAAGAACATCAGAAGAGCAAAGAACTACCTTTTGGCTTCAACCCCACGGTTCATACCCACATCCTTATGGTAGGTCAGATGATGAAATGCACATTTTGTGATCATTAAAGGACATATGCTCTCCTGTGCCCTGAAACTTTTCAAAATGATTTCCAATAAATCAGGCATTTTATGTGCACTCAGTATATAAAATATGTACTGTCTCTATAGTATTTAAAGATAACTCTTACAGAGCTATACTTATAAAATAGTAAAGAATAAAATTAATTTTGTCTCATGCATTCTTTAATTTTAAAACAGAATACAAAAAAGGCATATGATATTTATTCTATTAGTCCTGACATACCTTGACTTTGTTACAAATATGCATCTCTTCTCACTTGTACTGGCAATCACTTACTTTTTTGAACTTTTTTTTTTAAACTTTTATTTTAGGTTCGGGAGTACATGTGCAGGTTTGTTATATGGGTAAATTCTGTGTCACGGGATTTTAGTATACAGATTATTTCATCACCTGGGTAATAAACATAGTACCCTATAGGTAGTATTTTAGTTCTCAGCCTTCTCCCACCCTCCATCTCAGGTAGGCCCTGGTGTCTGTTGTTCCCAACTTTGTGTCCATAGGTACTCAGTGTTTAGCTCCCGCTTATAAGTGAGAACATGCAGTATTTGGTTTCCCCTTTCTGGGTTAGTTTACATATGATAATGGCCTCCAGTTCCACCCATGTTGCTGCAAAAGAAATGATTCATTCTTTTTTAAGGCTGCATAGTATTCTATGGTGTATATATACCACATTTTCTTTATCCAGTCTATTGCTGATGGGCATTTAGGTTGATTCTATGTCTTTGCTGTTGTGAATGGTGCTGAGATGAACATATGCATAGTGTTTCTTTATGGCAGAATGATTTATATTCCTTTGCATATACACCCAATAATGGTGTGACTGGGTCAAATGGCAATTCTGTTTTAAGTTCTTTGAGAAATTGCCAAACTGCTTTCCACAATGGCTGAACTAATTTACATTGCCACCATACATATTTTACTCATGTTTTAAATCCTAAGCTAGAATGTAAGATGTTTGAGGCCAGTGCTAAACATATGTCATTTGCCTTTGTATCCTCAAAAGAACCTAATGTCACTATAAATGCTAGTGATTAGTGATCACCCTATGTATAACAGATGTCGAATTATGTCAAATAAACATGAAAAGTTATCTGTGCCTTACTCTTGACTCTCAGTTTCCACAGTCCTTTTTGAAATCTCACCAAGAGGCAAACAAAGGCAAAAAACATAGGACACTTAATCTGCATGTGGATTTTAAGGGCTGGCAAAACATGGAATGATATTCAGAAGTACTGTGTCAAGTTGAGCTTCTCAAGGTCTTGAAATCACAAGTGATTTCCACAACCACAAGTGTGGTGGTGATTGTTATAGCATTTTGTTGTAAAGGCTCACTCTTAGTTTTCTGCTAAGCCGTGTTAATAATATTTCTTCCTCAAGATTGGACCCATCCTTTCTTTCTCACTAGTACAGCTTTATTAATTGGTATATGAATTATTTTCCAAAAGAATTACTGTTTTTATGCCATTGTGCAAGTATTGACTTCTCCATGATGCATCAAATTATACTAACAGCATGTATAATTCCTAGACTGAGAACAAGGACTCAAAAATATGTATGTAATATTTATTTTTAAGATTGATGACTATATATTTCAAATTCTCTATAACTGTTACTTTTAAAATCAGGAAAACATTTAATTAATTTGTTCTATATACTTAATATGTATTGCATGATTACAGTTAACATTTAAAAAGTTTAAAGAACAAAGAATGGGAAAACTCTTAATAATGGTTATGTCTGGGTAACCAAGCTAGGGGTAATTTTTTCTTCTTCTACATTTTTTAATTTCTACAATTGCCATACATTCTTTATTTTGGAGAAAATTACACATAATTTAAAGAAGAAAATAGTGTATTCCTCCGGAAGCCCAATTAGCACATGGAAAACAAAATTTCCATCTTTTTTTAAAGAGCCAGTGGCTTTTTTTTTTTTCTATTCAGTTGTTTTGATTCATATAAACCTCTTTTAGCTCACTCAAAACTGTAAGAATTGCTAAACTTCATACCTCATACATATCTATGGCTGCTAAAATCCCACCAATGGCATCTTTGGGAATCAAATACTATTTAGCTGACACTTTTGTACTTTGGATTATCTGTGTACTTGTTAACTAAGTCAAGCCCTTGGCATTTCTTAGAACTATTTGAAGAACTGAAGCTTATTAAGAAAATGAGTTTGTGCCTTTTTATTCCCTGTAAATAACAAGAGATTTGCTGTAGGCATCAAGCCTTAAAAGTGTTATGGTGACCCTTTGCTAAACAAGACGTAAATTGGCCTTCAACAGTATGTAACTTAGGATCAACTCCAACTTTACAATTCATTTCCTTTTATGTCTGTTTTTAGTGTGTTGTGTTTCTAAGTGAGTCTAAATTTGGATTTTATTTAAAATCAAAGATTGTAGAATAAAAAGCTGAGCAGCTGCAAAGCCGAAACTGTGTTTCATATCCTACTTTGTGGGTTACCAACTAGTTTTCAACTATGTACATGGTCTTCTAAAATGACGGAAAAATCGCAGATTATGTAGACTCGGATAAAGTATCAAAATTAGCCCCATTTTAATAATGTGAAAACAATATACACAGTTTCTAATTTAAACTTTATTTTATACACGATCATACAAAAATCATAATATTTAATATTATAATCCTGTTCTTCTACATATGTATTGATGTATATAGTAATTCTCAGTTTAAGAAATTACCTTCAGATAACACACCTGATTTAATTAAGTGCATGATGCTCTGTCAAGATGTTAAAGAAGGCTTCTCATTCTACTTTCCTGAGCAGTGGTCCACTCAGTTGTAGACAGCTATGTGTATGAAAATGTAATAGCCAATCTGGTACTGTAATTAGAAATTCACCTTCATTCTGACTCATATAATATACTGAATTAATTAGTCTGTAATATGATTAACTAGTTTTTTCTTTTAATATTAAAAAGAAATAAGTCTGATATTTTTAGAGCACTTTTAATATAATTTTAAAATGTGTAGATTTTTGTCATAAGCATTTTTATTCCCATTTCTTCAGATGATGTCAAAGTAGTTTTATAGGCATTGATAATTTAATTACAATTCTAAAGTCCCTGCAAAGCAGGTTTAGGAATGTTGTTATATCATCAAGTTCTTTAGTGACCTTCATATTTGCCTCTGAGTTACTACTTTTAATTATACTACCATAATTAATTATATATTTTATCATTCATTCATTCATCAAACATTTATTGAGGATCTAGTAAGTTTCTGACACTCTTCAGAAACTTATGTATAGAGAGTAAATAAAACAGCAAAAAATACCTCCACTCTTGGAGCTAATAATCTATTAATATAAAATATATGAAAATGAGTCTTGTTAAAATAACACAAGGGGTAATGTAAACAATAAAATTGTGGTCATACTTTTTCGAAAAGCTAATTTCTATATAATCATTCTTTATATACTCTTTAAATATACCAATATTATTATAGCTCTAAGAGAATTTTAAAACCCAACTCCCGTTGAAAGATATGCCAGTAAACCCATCAATGCAAAATAAAAATTGCATTAACAACAGTGTTCTAATTCAATAAGTTCATATCCCCCACAGTGTTTTTGGTTTATCTCTGTTTTCTTTTTTTTGAGACAGAGTCTCATTCTGTAGCTCAGGCTGGAGTGCCTGCAGTGGGGCAATCTCGGCTCACTGCAGCCTCCACCTCCTGGGTTCAAGTGATTCTCGTGTCTCAGCCTCCTGAGTAGCTGGGATTACAGGCGCATGCCAACACACCTGGCTAATTTTTGGTGTTTTTAGTAGAGACAGGGTTTCGCCATCTTGGCCAGGCTGATTTTGAACTTCTGGCCTCAAGCAGTCCACTCGCTTCAGCCTCCCAAAGTGCTGGGATTACAAACGTGAGCCACGGCACCTGGCCTCCTATCTTTTTAAGTGGCACTTTAGTCTCCTCCACAAATGAAGAAAGCAAGCTAGGATTCTTGTCTCATTTCACTCCCTCATTCCCCATATTCAATCTATTGCCAACCATTTTCAGTTCTACCTCCCAAATATCTTTTGATTTTGCTGCTTCCCACTGACCCAATTGCTATCACCTGTTTTACATCCCTCTCTTACCTAGTAACATCAATAGCCTCTCCCGTCTGGTTTCCCCTCTATAGCCAGATGATATTTATGAAATCCAAATTTGAGCATGTTATGTCCCTATTCTTCTGGGTAAGCACCCAGAAGATACTTTGCACCCTGTGATACTTATGAAGGCCACTGTGCCTAGCAAGACTTACAGAGTTTCCCATGACTGGGCCACTGCTAAGCTACCTCTCCTGCCTCATTTCTCCCTTATCTTGTCCCATTCTCTTGCTGCTCTAGCCAAATTGAACCTTTTTCTGCAATTACAGTTAACCAAATTCTCTCTTGTCTCCCTTAGATCTCCTAACAGGCTGTTTTCTTCCTGGATCACAAGTACACCATACTAACATTTTCCTCCTATCTCCCAGCTCCCTAACCCTCACTCTTCACACGTGGAATCCTATTCATATTTTGAATCTGAGAATTAAAGTCATTTCAGGGAGTCTCTATGTACCTACCCCCCCACTCATACACAAACGCATACCCATCTTGGGTAGATTCCTTTTATAACATTCAGAACATGCAATTATTTGTTTCACATTCATTTACTCTGGGAAGGACCATTCTTCCAAGTTCTATCTCAGAGTTTTGAATACGATAGATTCAGAATAAATTTTGTTGAATGCAAATGAATGAATGCATCTGAGAGCTAGAATGAAACATTTCATAGTGATTTCTAGCAGATGAAAAAAAACAGTTTAAGGTAGGTTAACCTTCATAAATTGTTCCTTAAAATGTATTTACTCTGTTCACTGTCACTTATAGATTGAGTATAAAATAAATTTTCAGTGGCCAAGTTCATTGCAATGTCCATATAGTCTGTTTTGAACTTGGAGGGGAAATGCCTTTAAAATCCATTATTGGTAATTTTATGATTTGTATTTTAGTTGTAAATGTTGTGGCATGATATAAATAGCTGAGAAACGCGGTCTCTAGCAAATGGAATAGTTAAGAGTGTAAAGAAAATCAAAATTTGATTTTTTAAAATAACTACTGATATTAATAAAATCCAAATGGATTTCTTGCAAATCTGGTAAATAAAGATGGGTTTTGAAGCTTAGACTTTATATCTCCTTTGATTCATGAGCTAATTTTCAAAGCTGAGTTATAAGCTTTAGTTTATATTGTACCTGGGGCGCAGGCAGACTCATACAATAGCTGTACTTGAAGTGTCACCATAATATAGTAAATGTAATAAAGTTACATTTAAATAATGTAAGAAATCTAATTTAAACAGGGAAAAATGAAATTTAAAGTTAAGTTAATGCCTTTTTCTATTCGCGATGTTGTCCTTTCCTGCTACACCCATAGTGGTGCCGCTAGCCTTTTCATGTTAATATTTGGTAGTACAGCTATAGAGAAATATACAATTACTTAGCCATTCCACTTTCTAGATAAGAAATGGCCATTTGACAAGCAGCTTTACACACAGTGCTATATTCATAGTTTGTGAGGGTAAACTCGGTATTTAATTAGTACCACAAACCTTCCTGCCATTTTCTTATAATTGCAATTTTATTTTTTGAGGCTAGTTTAAAAAGTTTAAAGTTTTATTTTATAGTACACTGACTACACTGTTAAACTTCTTTCAGAAACAGAGCAGGATAAAATTTTGTACTCTGTGAAAAAAAACTAGAATGGAACATTTTTGGTGAATATTTACTAAAATATTAGAAAACTACAGGGAAAGAATTACAAATTGCATACTTTAGCATTATCTGCAAGTATTTTAATAGCAGTATTATACTTTCTTTTCAACTTTGATGCCCCAGTTTCCTCATCTCCAAATGTAAATAATAATAGTATTGTCTGCACAGCATTGTTGTGAGAACTAAATGAGTTATAATGTAGAACAGTGTAGAACAATGACACATTTAGAACTATATATATATGTGTTTGCTATCATTATTATTTTGTTCACATTATTTAAAAACATACTTTAGGAACTTAAATATATGTAAGGAAAGTTTCTTTAAGTAGATAGAGGATCTAAAAATATCAAGGTTAAATATGGCTTATATTTGTGCAAGTATTGTTTTATTAAAAAAACTAAAATGTATAAAATGTTACATTCATTTATTTTTAAATTGAAAATCCAAATAATTCTTTTTTTCCATAAATGTCAACTTACTTTACAATTATATTTAAATGTAAATAATCAGTGTAATGTACACTTGTACATATCCCACTCTCCCTCCTCCCAAAACACAGTTCCCTATAAGACCACTTTTTTCTGCAAAGTGGTTGAGTTTTGCTCCTATAAGTACTAGAAACTATATGTATCTGACAGATGGATGGGTCATTCTGTGAACCTGAGCCACTGTTTGTTCAGCCTTCATTTATCATCACTAACCTCACTTTGAATAGAATCTTGAATACTCACCAGTGCTTAGAATGCATAGTTTCAGTCCCTGCTTTGCCAATGATATAAGTAATTCACTTCAGCTACCTAGGTTTAATTAGTTATAATCTCAATCCGTATAATTTTACTTGTATTCAAATGTGTTATATACTTTGAAATTGCTATATGCATATCTACCTGTTTTCCATTAAGTCTGAAATAACTAAATCTAGATTAACAGAAATGATTTATGTTGCAAAAATTTACTTTACAAATGAATCCATATAAATGTCATTATTATTCTATTGAGAAGGCCTTCCTATTATTAAAAATACAGTTCACTTTATAATCATACATATACACGATATGCAGGTTGCATTTATGTACTAAATTGCAAATTAATATAAAAGTAAATATATGAAAAAGTATTCCGCCTGATTCCAGAAATGCTCGAATTTTAGCTAATTACAAATGTTCAGATTTTCCATTAAATTATTCATTTGCAAATATCAGTAAGCTTCGTAAGCAAACACTAGCTTTGAAACTCAATGCCGTTAGGTTGATATGATTACTGCAGGTTTTCTGATACACTTAACCAAAAACATATGTTCTTCCTCCGTGCATACTTTTATTCAAAACATTAAAATGGGCTTGGCTTACTCAGGGAAAGTATAAGATGCCTGATGTGGAGGATTTGTTCTTTAGGCATATGAAAATTGCATTTGTGTTGGAGACAGGCTAGGAAAGTGATGAACTTAAGCAGGCCTGCCACATTAGTATGACAAGCTTTTTGGATTTTAAAACAAATAAGAACAGATCAGAATTCAAATATATAGCTTGAGGGAAAGGTGTAAAATTTGTTGAAATGTGAGTATATAATTTCTTCTATTTCTACTCAAGCAGCATTGTGGTATTCTTTAGAAATTTTTTATTAATCTCTAAAAATGACAGGTGTCAGGGGTCTTTTGTGATGAACATTCAGAAAAGTTTCGGTCAAGAGGTCATACCGCTGTGATGTGTTAGTCAGTAGCCCTGTCTCCTGTGGAATTTGCCTTGTTTGAAGTGTTTCCAAAGCAAAATATTTTCTGTAATGCACATCAGTTAAATAATGTGTTTGGGAACAGCTTTACATGGAATAAAAGGCTATGATATTTCTTTATGATTAAAAAAACAACCACTGCTCCTTTTAAATACAATGAAACCCCTGGAAGTACATAGAGGGATGCATATTTTTAAAAGAACAAAATATTCAGGAATCATACTAAATAATTAAAATGTATATTTATGACTTTTTGAATTTAATATCTCTGTTCATTTAAAACACAAGTTGGTTTAATTTTTTAAAGGTACACATATAATTTTGAAACAAAGATATTTTTTAAATGAGAAAAGTTTACTCTTAAACACAATGTTATTTCTTAAAATGCTTTTAAATAATATCTGATAAAAGGCTTCAGGATTTGTTTTATGGCAATCAACTAATGATTTTTATAGTCTACATTTTGAGAGTAAATAAAATTGGAAAACATTAATAATCAAAAATTACCTATTTTCCCAGCAGAACCTGGGAAGCACTTTAATGCTTGTTCTTTCAAGTGATAATGTGCTGTCAGGGAAATAACAGACTCTTGAAAGGGCCTCTTGACACATGTATATTTTCATGAAATTCTAGATCTAGAAACGTGGTAGGATAGAGAGCAAATATATTGGTTTTAAAGTGCACAGATTTCGGTGTGAATTTTACTTTAGCCAATGATCAGCTGTTGACCTTGGGCTAGTAACTTACCTTCACTAATCCTCAAATTATTGTTTGATGAAATAAGTTTCATACTATCTACTCTATGTGGGTGGGGGAATTACACAATTATAAATGTCTGATACTTCCTGGGGCACACACACTCATTAAATGATTGTACTTTGTTCTTGTCCTTATCAGAAAGAAAATAATCCCTCCGTCTCATCCTTCCTTCACTTATTCATTCATTTTACTTGGCCTTAGCATATTGGACTTATGAAAATACAGTGCTTGCCCACTTTTAGCTTACAACTCAATGATGAAGTACGTCATTTACCTAGCACAATATTTGGCTTATGGTAGCTGCTTAATACATGAAAGTAAATAGTAAGTAATTACAAGCTGTAATAAGTGCTCTACGGAAAAATAATAAGATGTTATGAGAAAGGAATGTGGAGAGTACCAAATTGAGAAAGTTACAATTAAGCTAAGATAGAAGGATGATTAAGAACTAGCCAGGAGCAAAATGGTAGAAGGGTTATATTTGAGTGGTGACAGCCGTTAGATGACAACTAATTTTTTTATGCCGAATAATACATTTAAATGTAATTGTTTTTTTTTTTTTTTGAGACGGAGTCTTGCTGTGTCTCCTGGGCTGGAGTGCAGTGGCCGGATCTCAGCTCACTGCAAGCTCCGCCTCCCGGGTTGACGCCATTCTCCTGCCTCAGCCTCCTGAGTAGCTGGGACTACAGGCGCCCGCCACCTCGCCCGGCTAGTATTTTTGTATTTTTTAGTAGAGACGGGGTTTCACCGTGTTAGCCAGGATGGTCTCGATCTCCTGACCTCGTGATCCGCCCGTCTCGGCCTCCCAAAGTGCTGGGATTACAGGCTTGAGCCACCGCGCCCGGCTTAAATGTAATTGTTAATATTCTGTTCTCCATATTTCTCTTCTATAAGCTGAAATTAGAATTCCTTAATTCTAACCCCATAGATCAGATTCCTTAATTCTAACCCCATAGATCAGACATTTATTGGTCTTGATATTTGGTATTCTCCCTATATATTCAAAAACCGTAGGTAAATTTGTAGTACCATATTCTCATATTTACATATAGGTCAAATCATTTTTCTTTCTTCCTGGCAGTGAGCTTTTGTGATATATTCTTACTTTTCCATTTTTTCTTAAATGTGATATTAACAATATCTCAATTGAACATATTCCTTCAGGCACCACCTATAAATCTCTTCAGATTGACAGTGAGCCACTAGTTCAAGTAAGTGACACACTGGATTAGCCATGTGCAACTTTAAAAAAATCTTATTGGTAAGACAATCAGATAAAGTCAAATAGAAGGACTTATGCACTTCTGAATATATTGTGTGTTCTGACTCCAGGACATTTGTAAATGCTATTTCTGTCATAGACAAATGTTATATAGGTCTGCTTCAAAAAAAGGCATGACTGTAGCTCATGGTACCTTTTTAGAGGTTTGAAAATTGATTGATTAGTGTGATGTATTCCAGACTTCTGTATAAAAGCTAAGCTGACTTTCACATCGCAGTGGTGTCTCTTTAAGATGATCAGTTAAATCTTAGATAAAGTCTGCTTTCTGGTCTCTCACAGTGAAGGCATTTCACCTCTCTCAAATTTTTGCAAAGTATAGTTGATAGCTGTGGTGTGCAGCATCAGGATATTATTTAAGTACTCTATAATGTGTTTCATGTTGCTGATCTAAATATGCTGAATATGGGAAGCTTTTAAGAGTAATTCTTAATCAGTTCCTTTGGCATTCTTGCTTGGTTTTCTGCTTTTTCTTCATTGAGAGCTGTCATGTTAGTTTTCAGATGATCTTTTTGTAATGTCTTAAGTAAGAGCCTTTGTCTTCTTTGCAAGTCTAAGAGACTTATGTTAACTGCCTTTTCTTAGTGTTTGAGCTAATTAAACTGTTTAATAACAAGTCACTTTAAAAATACTTGTCTGTTTGTTAAAAATAAATACTGAGCTTCTGTTATCTTCAAAATTCTCATGATATAGTTCCAGAAGAAAAAAACTGAGTCCATATTTATTTGGAGAATTTGAAGTCTGGTAAGGTAGAAAACACACATCAGGGAAGTGAACTATGACTAATATAAAGGAAATAACAGTTTTGAATGTGAAATGATGTTGGAGAACATCTATTCCAATTTCCTGTAAATTGCACATAAATTAAGAGATTTCCTATTTGTCAAAAACTAGTCAGTCACTGAACAGAGATGGAAGAACTAGGGTCCCTTATGTTAGAAACAGGAACCTTATGTTAGGTTTAGTTGTTGACTGAGAAGTTAAGCAGCATTTAAGTCCTCTGATTTTTTTGTTTGCTATCAGGACAATGTGCATACTATCTCTTCTCTGAGGTAGTATCTGAAGTCTCCTGACACACAATCTGGTACATTGTAGGTATTTCCACAACCGTTTTCTATTCCATCACATCGCCACCTTCTGTTCGAAAGCAAAATGATATTTTAAAATAAGTTTATTTGTGGCTGGGCGCGGTGGCTCGCGCCTGTAATCCCAGCACTTTGGGAGGCCCAGGCGGGTGGATCACGAGGTCAGGAGGTCAAGACTATCCTGGCTAACGTGATGAAACCCCGTCTACTAAAAATACAAAAAATTAACTGGGCGTGGTGGTGGGCACCTGTAATCCCAGCTACTCGGAACGCTGAGACAGGAGAATGGTGTGAACCCGAGAGGCGGAGCTTGCAGTGAGCAGAGATTGTGCCAGTGCACTCCAGTCTGGGCGACAGAGCAAGACTCGGTCTCAAAACAAACAAACAAATAAACAAACAAAACAGTTTATTTGTATATTCCTTCAGCAAACATTGAGGACCTTCTTGGTGGCAAGACCTATGCCAGGGATTAAAATTTGAGTAAGAAAGATTCTCTCAGTTGGTCTTACTTTCTGGAACAAGAGATACATTGACAACTAGTAAGTCTCTTGTCCTTGCTTTCTTTGGCAGCATTTGTCCCTGATTCTCATTCTGCCTCTCTATTCTTGGTCTTTTTGTGGGAATCTATTTCTATATCTCCCTTAAATCTTGATGTTTCCCTAATCCTACTTTTTTGCCAGCTATTCTTCTCATTCTATAGTCTATCTCTGACCTTTCCCCTGAGTTTCAAATGTATACATATTCAATGTCCAGTAAACATTTCACTAAGATATTCCTCAAGAATTTTAAGCTATCTGAACCCCAAACTGCATTCATTTAAAACTTTTCCTACCCCAAATTCTTTAGCTCAATTTATAGCAAAAACATTCGTTTAACTAATGAAGCCAACTCTTGGTCATCCTTCCGCTCCACCCTCTGTATTTATCAGTCACAAATACTAAGTCTTTTTCCTAACCATATCTAGAACCATTTGCCATTGTGTATATTGTGTAATGCACAAAGAGAACCTTATTGCCTCTGGAAGTGTAGATGTGGTTTACTAATGATTTTCAGGCACTGTTGGTGAAGTGTCTTGTACTTATAAAACCAGTAAAAATCGAGTTTTCCAGCTGAAGAAAGTAAGTAATCTCATGGAAGCACCTTTTGGACTTTGGGGAAAGTAACAGTATATGGATAATCTGCCCCTCTGTTACCCACCTCTCTATATCCCACACAACTTGCTATATAAGTAGTTAAGGTACATCTCGTGATCAAACTATTGGTTTGATCTTATGGTTAACCGTCTCCTTGTCCTTACTTTTGACACCAGCCTACTTCCTTACACACAATTTATTTCCCACATTGCTTCAGAGTGATTCATGTAAAATGAATCTGACCCTATCACTTCTTCTCTTAAAAGCTCCCTAACAGTTTCCCATTGTTTAGTATACATCCAGAATCCTTCCCACAGTAGAGAAGACCTTCTATGAGCTTGATAGCTGCCTGTCTGTTCTGCCTCGCCATCCTACCTTGAATTTTGTGTTTTATTGATACAGGCAATGTATTTTATTGCATACACCACACCATTTTGTGTTCTGCACATGTTCTGCTTTATGCCTAAAATGCCCATCTCACTAACTTAGCCATCCCTCAATGCACCAAGATCCAAATCAGCTTTCCCTGAAAGCCCCTCCCCTCACTCTCATCCTCATTCCCAATAGTTATGTCATTTATTCCAAGAATATACTAAATGTATCTTTGTCATTGCACCTACCACTTTTACTGAAATTATCTCTTCATCCATCTTTAACTCACTAGAATGTGGGATGTTTGAGGAAGGAATGGGAGAAGGGGTTAGGTCAAACAGATGATAAAACTGGAAAAAGGAAGATAATGCTAGATCACAAAGAAGTTTGAATGCCATGCTCTAGAGCCCTGCAATGTAATCAAATCTACAGTTTTTAAAACATTAACCCAAGCACTGTAAAACAGTGCGAAAACCACGGGTACTATAATTAGGCTGACTCTTGTTGAAAACTCTACTCTGACCCTTAGTAGTTTTACCTTGGGTCTTTTGCAACAAAACATTTTCAACTTTAGTTTTCTTAGTTTTCAAATGGTGGTAAATAGTATTTATCACCAAGAATTGTGAGATTAAACAAGATAAGGTATAGAAAGTGGGTGTCTTGGATTTAACACATTGAAGATTTTCAATACACATTTTAAAACATTTCTATTTAAATAGACTACCTCTAAGAATTTCAATAGGGTATGATCTTCCATATCATTGTGATAGATTTTTAAGGAAATTAGCATGTGGAATTAAGTATTTTAAAAAGGACATATTATATTTGCACTCTCATGGTCATGGTGGCATTATTCACAAGAGCCAAGATATGGAAACAACTTCAGTGTCTACCAGCAATGAATGGATAAAGAAATCATGGTATGTATGCAGTGGAATATTATTCAGCCTTAAAAAGAAGGAAATCCTGCCATTTGGAACAGCATGGATGATCCTGAAGCACACTATACCAGGGAAAATAAGCCAAACAGAGAAAAGAAATACTGCTTGATCTCACTTATATATGAGATCTATAAAAAAGAGAGAGAGAGAGAAAATGGTGATTATCAACGGCAAAGAGTGGGAGATTTAAGACAAAGGGTACAAAGTTGCAGATATATAGGATGAATAAATCTGGAGATCTGAGATACAGTATGAGGAACTCTAGTTATAGTACCTACCACATACTGGAAATTTGTTAAGACTAGATTGTTGATGCTCTTACCACAAACATCAAAAAAGGGTAACTACAGAAAAGAATGGATATGTTTGTTTGACTGTAAAAACTGTTTCACTATGTATATCAAAACCATATTGTTCATCTTAAGTATATACCAGAAAAAGCATTGATGTGAATTAACACCAATAAAAATGAATATTTATTTCTTTAAAATTTAATCAGAATATTCCTTTAAAGGTTAAGTTCTCTACTTTTTATCCCCTTGATTAAAACAAAATCATAATTTCTTTTTATGAATATCATGTTTCTTCTCAGTTTCTTTCTTATCAGTTCTTTCTTATTAAAGGAAGTTTCATTTATATAGAAAAAAGTCATATTGTGAAAAAAATTTCTGCTCATATTTTTAAATAATTTATATATTTTTGAAAAGCTTAACTCATATCCTTGTTTTGTATAGCATTAGATCAAATTATCATATTAAAATATCTTCTCATTTTTGTATTAGAAAGATGACAATTTTACAAGGCAAGTGAATTCTGCCTTCCACTTCCAAATATATTGAGGAACAGAAATTAAGATTTTAATAATAAGTAAAGTAATCATGACAATAACGACAATCATAGTCAAATAAATCAAAGGAAAATAAACCCACCAAAAAACTCAAGATCATCTTTCCAAGCTTTAGTTAAGTGGCAAAGCAACTTAAACTAAAATAGCTGAACATATGGGTATTGCTTATCTGTGACATGTGACTTAAGTAATTTGATACTAAGAAAGGGAATATGATGGTAATGGTGCAGTAATTAAATAGGTGTAGTTATATGTATAAAAATTAGAATTGATATAGATAACCTTATTACTCGTATTTCAGTATACTTTTTTATGATTGTAAGAATTTGCATAATCTTGGGTATTCCTATGGGAGTAATGTTATTCTTATAAACATCACTGATACGAATTTCCAGGCAGGAAGGAAAAAAAGCAATCTGAGAACCATCCTTGTCTAACTTTCAACAGGAATATAAACTATTTTAAAAGCCAATTATTGTAGTAGTATTTTAATCATATTTCAATATTTCCAGTTGTTTACAGTTGCCTGTGATATTTTCTTTCTTTTTTTCTTTTTTATTTATTTATTTATTTATTTATTTGAGACAGGGTCTCACTGTGTGGCCCAGGCTGGAGTGCAGTGGTGCAATGATGGCTCACTGCAACCTTGACCTCCTGGGCTCAGGTGATCCTCCTACCTCAGCCTTCCAAGTAGCATGCTCCACCACATGCAGCTGGTTCTTGACTTTTGCATTTTCAGGAAAATTCTGTTATTTTTCCACATTGCTTGACTCTTCCAAATTGCCTGATGCTTCCAAATTGCTTGACTCTTCCAAAGGTTCAAATACACTATCTACTTAATGCTTCCTAAAAAAACCATGCTAAACTTAGTGGCCTGAAGCAACAACAATTTATTTCTCATGATCCTATGAACTGAGGGAGGTGCTGGCTAGGTGGCTTCTCTGTTCCACCTAGTAATAGGCTGGGATCACTCATGTCGTGGCTGGCTTCATCTGGAGGTGGGACTAGGCTTGACCTTCCAAGAAGGCTTCAATGTCATAGTCAACTTCTCAGTGCTCTTCTGTGGCCTCTCTTTCCCAATGTTGTCTGTCATTATTCAGCATAGAGCCAGTCTCAGTTCAGCATGGCACCTGGCTACCTACAGGGGAGGAAAAAGCAGCCAGTCCTCTTAACAGCTAGGCCCGGAACTGGCAAAGCAGCACTTCCTCCACTTTCTATTGTTTCTGGCAAGTAATGAGGGTAGCACAGGTAGAAAGGAGGGGAAATAGACTCCATCTCTTGTTGGAGGAGCAGCATGGGAAGAGCCAAAGGAACTACTGGGAGCCGTATTTGGTGATGAGCTGCCATGGTATCTTTGTGTATTAAAATAAAAACCCTTGACGATGGTACACTTTTTCATATTACAAACAAGAAAACAGAAAGGTTAAATGTGCAGATCACTGTGGAGTCAAAAGCAGAAGCTGTATTTTCAGACTTATGGTCCAGTAATTTTTTTCTTTTCAGTTTTACTTGACTAACATTCGTCCAAATATTTTATTCTCGATTTCTGAATAAGGTTATCAAATCTTCACTCAGTTGTCCACATTAGTTATGTTGTTGTTGTTGTTGTTGTTTCTTTGTTTGGTTTTTTGTTTGTTCGTTTGTTGAGATGGAGTCTCACTCTGCCGCCCAGGCTGGAGTGCAGTGGTGTGATCTCGGCTCACAGCAACCTCCATCTCCCCGATTTAAGCAATTCTCCTGCCTCAGCCTTCCGGATAGCTGGGATTACAAACACATGCCACCACGCCTGGCTACTTTTTGTATTATTAGTAGAGACAGGGATTCACCATGTTAGTCAGGCTGATCTCAAATCCCTGACCTCAAGTGATCCTCCTGCCTCAGCCTCCCAAAGTGCTGGGATTACAAGCCTGAGCCACCACAGTGAGCTTACATTAGTTATTTTTAAAAACCATTGCTTAGAAGCCTTCAATTCTAAAATTTTAAGTAGCCATTCATGCCTAATTTTTGTTTTAGTATAATGCCCTAATATATCTAATTCATGTCTTTAGAGTGATTGTGTAGCTAGCATTTTATGTTTTGTTTTGATTTGGTTTTTACCTAATTTGAACAGCTTAGCAATGAAAATCACATTTATTTATTTATTTATTCATTCATTCAACAAATATTTATTGAGCTCCTGCGATGTGTCATGTATCATGTCAGGCCCTAGGCATCCATACAGGAATGAGGAGGAGTCATGGTTCAAGGAACCCACAAGGTTACTTATCTTCAGTAAGTAAGTTAGATTTGTTTAGTCAGATTTATCTATTGTATATCTTCACAAGCCTTCACTTAAAGACTTGCTGTTTTCTGGAGCTAAAAAAGCAATATAAAATATTAATCACCCATTAGTGAGTGTAACTGGGTTGTAATTCCCAAGCTTCTGTGTTTTAAAGTGAATGCACATTTGTCTTTTTCTAGTTGTCTAGTGCAATGTAAATATGTTATCAGTTGCTATGGTGAAACTGAGGTACCAGTTGGGATCCTGTAGTGCAAAGGGAGGAATGTTGACAGGGATTCATGTCACGGGTCTTAACTTTTTATACTACTTAATATACTAATTATATCATCTTGAGAAAGTTATATAATCTTTCTTGGTCTCAATGTCCTCATATTTGTTTAAGTCTGACTAGATGATTTTCATATCTTATGAAAAACATCAGTTACCTACATTAATTGTTTAGCATTATTTCCTTATTCTCCTTCTTTAGTTCTCTCAAAAATGAAAAGAAAACAAATGATTTGTACACATGAAATAGTTTCAGTGGCAATCAAAAACTGTATCAGGGAGATAAGACAATTGCTTTGTTATAGCTCTAGAATCTTGATGGGAGGAATGTGGGGGGAGGTTGAAAGGGGAGAACTTGGGAATTACTTTTTACCTTGGAGATTTTCATGTCTTCCTCTATCTGAACCTTTACAACCCCTCCTTTCTTGAGACTGTCTTAATAAGCTGCAGTTATTGTTGGGAAGGTGTCTACTGACTCAAGTTATGTTGAGTGTGGAGAGGAAAAACAGGTTAGGAAATGAAAAGTTCTCCTCTAGTGATTTATTTTTTTAAATTAAAGGTCTAGTAGCCCTCCTGCTGTTGCACCAGTTCTCTGTGAATGCTGAAGTATAATCATACCTATCATCTTTGAGTTTTAAAATGATGTTTATGATGATTTCATTAGCTTGAACGCACCTCGAGCACAAAGAAAACAGTTTCTTCTTTTATCTGCTTTGAGTATCTTTAAAGTTTGGCTTCTCTGTTTCATTGTATATTATTTAGCTTCTAATAACAATTTCATTGTGGTTGTCTGATCACAATAAGAGTTTGCTCTGTCGGATTTTGTGAACTATTATACTTTCCCTTTTAATGTATGGGTCATTACTTAACCATTGTTAGCCCTTATTTCTGGTATATTTATTATTCTGTTTGGCCATGACTGTGTCCTGCTATATGTGTTATCTTTCTGAGGTGGATTTTTTTTTTTTTTTTCTTGGCTGAATATCAAGACTACTCTTCACCTGTATGTATTTATATCATGAATAAAATTCAAACTTTAGGCAACTTGTTTTATTCTGTTTTGTATTATTTCTCATGAGGTGCTTTTCGTTTTGTACATCTAACTAGGTTTCTTTCTGAAATTTAAAATTCTCCTGTGGCATTATCTTGTGACTTTGCCATCTTCCATTTCTTCTCTCTCCTCCCTTTGTCTTCTTTTCTTTCTTTCTTCTTCACTCCCTCCCTTCCTTTCCCTTGAATATACAGTACTTTACTTATCTGCAAGGCACTAGGCTGGATGCCACCATGTTTTCCCTCAACCTGTTTCTTAGACTATTTTAACTTTCCCCACTCTGTTTTATTAATCTTATTTTTGCCAATTTCTTTTCAATTCTTCACAGACATATTAAAAACAGTTTCTAGCTAAAAAAAAAAAAAAAAATGCATGAGCTACTCAGAAGTTAGCTATGGTTTCTATTTGTGCATGTCAGAATTGTCTTAAAAGAACAAACACGGCCGGGCGCGGTGGCTGACGCCTGTAATCCCAGCACTTTGAGGGGCCAAGATAGGCTGATCACCAGGTAAAGAGATCAGAGACCATCCTGGCCAACATGGCGAAACCCCCCTCTCTACTAAAAATACAAAAATGAGCCGGGCGTGGTGGCACGTACCTGTAGTCCCAGCTACTCGGGAGGCTGAGGCAGGAGAATCGCTTGAACCGGGAGGCGAACGAAGGTTGTAGTGAGCCGAGACTGCGGGCCACTGCAATCCAGCCTGGGGACAAAATGAGACTCCGTCTAAAAAAACAAACAAACAAACAAAACACCCACACTAAAGCACTGACGGACAGAAATAAAACTCAGCTCTGGGCATTCATTTTCAGCATGTTTTTTATTTTGTTTTGTTTTGTTTTGTTTTTGTTTGTTTTTGTTTGTTTGTTTTAAAGACAGAGTCTCACTCTGTCACCCAGGCTGGAGTGCAGTGGCACGATCTTGGCTTACTGCAAGCTCCACCTCCCGAGTTCAAGCGATTCTCCTGCCTCAGCCTCCCAAGTAGCTGGAACTACAGGTGCCTACCACGGCGCCGCCAGGCTAATTTTTGTATTCTGAGTAGAGACAGGGTTTCACCATGTTGGCCAGGATGGTCTTGGATCTCTTGGCCTCATGATCCACCCTCCTCAGCCTCCCAAAGTGCTGGGATTACAGGCCTGAGCCACCGCACCCGGTTCTGAGCATAGTATCTTTCTACATCATAGTACTTGAACTGATGTTTTCCTTTTGAGTTGAAATCAGACATACGCATTCTGAGTTGATTATCATAGCTTCTCTGTAATAGTAACTGGTTGCCAAATACTACTAAATGTGCTACCTGATGTGCTAATAGAAAGGGCTTTGCAGTAAATGTCTTGGGAATTCAGATTAACTATCATCACTAAGTCCTATGATCTGAAGCACTACAATTTGTTTACATGTATTAGTTGTCTTTTTGTAGCAAATGATACAAGAATGAATGCATGCATTCATTATAACTTGCAAATAGTTCATCCAAGATGCAGTATATGCATTGTTGTATTATTTTTAAAAAGTATTTCATTTACTATGTTTTTTAGAGACAGAGTCTTGCTCTGTTTCCCAGGCTGGAATGCAGTAGTACAATAATAACTCACTGTAACCTCGAACTCCTGGGCTCAAGCCGTCCTCCGACCTCAGCCTCTGAAGTAACTAGGACTACAGGTGTGTGCCACCATGCCCAGCTCTTGCATGGTTGTTTATATATCCACTTGTTAAATCAATGATTAGTATATGTGGAAATTTCAGAAAAGAAAACTATATTTGAAGAAAATCAAATAGGCATCTCATTTTGAATGTTTAGAACAGTGCTTTCCGATGGAACATTCTGTGATGATGTAAATGTTCCATACTCTTTGCTATTCAACACAATGGCCACTATCCACATGTGGCTACTGAGCCCATGAAAGTGGCCAATGTCACTGAGGAAATGAATTTCTTAATGTGTTTAATTTTAAGGAATTTAAATATAAATGGGTACATGTGGCTAATGGCAAACATGTTGAACAGTACAGATCAAGACCGTTTAAAATGTATTTGATTATGTGTGATAGACCACTGAATATCAAAACTCATTTTATGTGTAATCATTTTATAGGAAATTTTACTTAATTTACATTTTTCTAAGTAAAAAATGCAACAAATATGCAAATCAACATATTTAATACAGTGAGTGGTGGGGACTAGATTAGTTTGGTGGTGGGAGGGATTAGCCCCATTCCATAATCTCTGTTATGACTCCCACACTAGCCACCTGAATGGTAAGTCCAGATAAAAAGCAGTACAGTATGCATGCCGCAAATATTGTTTCAATACAAATGTCTTCATATTCAAAGTAAGAAGAAAGAACAAGGAAATGATAGATCTTATGCTTGAGATGTAATCAATGACTAACAGAGAGACAGTGTTTCTAGCTCTATTTTGACTATTATATATATTTTTAAATCAGAAAGAACAATCTTTGGATTGAAAACATACTAAACAAATGCCGTTAAAAAGGAAACCAAATCTACATTAGGGAAAGGATCGTAAAAAAGCAGCTCCTTGTTTGCAAACCTAGCATGAACAAATTTTATCCCCCAGTAAGTTGATAACATTTGTAAATGAGGTTTGTGAAACTGCAGTCTGGAAATTTTTAGTAAATGTGGAGAGTAGAAATGTTGCCCAAAGAATTGTGCAAAGGATAGATACTAAAATCTCCATTTAAACAGAAAGAAGGGGAGAGGGAAGAGAGAGAGAAAGGTAGGTGGGTGTTCAAACTTACAAAATTGTGACCAGAACAGATAAAGGGATGACTTATGACCTTTCAAAAAGGAAAGCAGTGTTTACTAGAAGCAACCATGAGTTCACAAAGAAAATCTTTGGTCCAACTAACCACACTGTCTGTTTTGACTAAGGGGAAAAGAAAAAAACTTGTTGTAGATTGTCTATATGTAAAGTAATTGAAAAGGTTTCCCATGAGAGCCCAAATAAGATAAAGAAATGAGAAAGAGATGATAATATAGTTAAGTAGATCATAATTAGTTGAACATCCAAGCCCAAAGAGTACTGATTAGGTGAAGGGTGAACTCTGTGTGTGTGATAAAGAGCTCAGTCTTGGCCGGGCACGGTGGCTCAAGCCTGTAATCCCAGCACTTTGGGAGGCCGAGACGGGCGGATCACGAGGTCAGGAGATCGAGACCATCCTGGCTAACACGGTGAAACCCCGTCTCTACTAAAAAATACAAAAAGCTAGCCAGGCGAGGTGGCGGGCGTCTGTAGTCCCAGCTACTCGGGAGGCTGAGGCAGGAGAATGGCGTAAACCCGGGAGGCGGAGCTTGCAGTGAGCTGAGATCTGGCCACTGCACTCCAGCCCTGGGACAGAGCGAGACTCCGTCTCAAAAAAAAAAAAAAAAAAAAAAAGAAAAAGAGCTCAGTCTTTAGCCCTGTTTCTGTTTTTGGTTTTTCACCATTTGTTTCGGTGACTTACATTTGCGATGAGTAAGCTCCTTTGCATACAAAGCAATTCAAGAAAAACAAAAATATTCATGGCTATATGGTAGTCTGTGATGGCGGTATTTATGGCTATATGGTTCTATCACTTATAATCAAAAGAACCAACCAAACAAACAAAAAACCTGTTTGTGATGTACTACTCTACTCATCATGAGTGTTAGCCCAACTGTGTCATGTTGTTTTAGTAATCATCTTCCATGCCCACACCCTGCTAGAGTAATACATGATTTAAATCTTCTTAATTCTTTTCCAAATGTCCCAAATTTCTATAATTAACAAGTATCATTTAAAAAATCACTCCCTTTCCATCTATTTCACTGTATATGGATACTGTCTTAGAAGATGTGGACATTATAGTTGATTTAGTTATCAGTATTACATTGCTAAGAGGACAACCTGATTCCTTTTTAAACATTATTTTTTTATTTTTTATAGGATGAAGTGTCACTGTATTGCCCAGACTGTTCTTGAACTCTAGGGCTCAAGCAATCCTCCCTCCTCGGCCTCCCTAAGTGCTGGGATTATAGGCATGAGCCACCATGTCTAGCCTTTGCTCTTTTTTAAAGCTTTATTTTTGCAACTATTTTATGAAAGAGAGTCGAGACACTACTCCCATTCTACTTTTTACTCACTAGATTGGAGTTTCTCACCTAGTTGATAAATTTTAAGAGGTATCAGACAAATTGCAAGGCATTCATAAGATAGTGAATAGGATGCAGAGAAACTTATTAGAGTAATTAGAGCCCATTTTATTTGATTCTAGGGGATAAATGAGAACCAATAAAGTCTAAGCCTTAAAGAGATGCACTTGGGCTGAGTTTAAAGAAAAATATTTCAACAGAGTGTTCTAAAGGGTTAGTAAACTGCCCGTTAAAAGAGTGAGTTCTCTGTCACTTTTAGGATTCTAGCAGACTTTGAATATCCAATTAGTGGGAAGGTTTGTTGAGCAATTTCAGAGAGCACAAAGATAACAGCCTATCCAATCTTAGATTCCCATTTTCCGTAGCAAAGCCTTGAGGATGATTAGCACACTTTGGGAAGTGAGTGTTACCAATTGAGTAGTCAGGCTGTGTTCTAACTTCATTTTACCCTCTTCTCTTCCCTTGTTCTTCATGGTTGAGTGCTTTAATGACATCTTACCTAACAGCAGTGTTGGAAGAAGAAAGTAGTCAGACTTTTCCAGAAATCACTCCCTTCCCTCCCATCTGTTGAGGCTCACTGCTAAGCCTGAATATTTTAGAACCCTTCCTGAGAGTCTTACCCATGAAGCAGTAGCTTTAGACTCCCTCATTATACCCAAATCATATTTATTGCAATACAGGCTGGGATTTAAATTTCTAGAGTAAACACTGGAGCTTCTCTTCTTGTTCCTAGATCTCAGCTTACTTTCTTTTTGAGTTCCATTCTGACAAAATGACCCTTACTGATTTCTAAACCTCAATTCCTCACTTATGGCCACTTTATATTACTGGAATTTTGCTAGAGACCCGTCACTTGAGTTATCCTGGAAGTTTGTCTATCCAGAAAGTGCTTAGACTATTCCATGCTCTTGCCTCTTATTCTCATGACTGAAATTTCTACCCCAGATACTTCAGTTCCCAGGATTTCAGTCAGGTGAGTAGTTCCAGGATAACTGTGGCACAATAGGATTCCAAGAATCCATTTCTTCTTTGTTCAGATGTCTAAGTATCAATGGCCTCCCAGATGTGTTGTCACTACGCTTACTTGCTTTTTAAGACCTTGTGCCACCTCAGCTTGGTTCTTCAAATTTTGCCTGTACCATCATTGGAGATTCTTGTAAATCTTTAAACTTTGGTCTTTTGTATTCCCAGCTAAAACTTTCCTGATGCCAGTCTTGATGTAGCAGATGAATTTACTGATTTCTCCAGTCTTGGGTCCAATCTTGGATTTGTAAGCTGTCATGTGTCACTGAAAAATCTTAAACATGGAACAGTTGTGTTGAAACTTTTTCAAAACTCCAGTCAGATTTTTATTGCTTTCCATATTTTAGGAATAGTTGCCAGATAATGTCAATTTTGTAACTAATGTAACAAAAGTAATAGACATGTTTTATATAAATGACACAAAGAATCAAGCTTAAGGTTTTCTTTTTGCTTTTCCCAAATTCAAAACACCACAAACAGCTCACTATTTTCTAAATAGGGCAAGGATACTTTTCGAAGTTGAAATTGTGAATATAACACCTGTGTGCTAAGCTCTGCGATGTGTGAAATTTGAGATTGTTGTTGCTAATGTTCAAAGCATAGAAAGTCTGAGTAGTGACTGTCTAGGATCAGCAAGTATGCTCACCACAGTCAGTTCCTGGAGTTGAATTATTTGAAATTGGCAGGTGGTTTCTCTTTTTCCATAGATTTCATTCCCCTTTTCCTGACAGTGCATGTGTTTGGTGACCTCCACTGTTTATTTAGCTTCTGCATACATTCCTTAGGATTTGTTTAACGTGTGGTTTTTTTTTGGTTGCTTGTGTTTCTTGTTATGCTTGGCTACTACTAGAAGGAGGAGTGATGGTGGTCTGCTTTGGGTTGGCAGTCAAAACAAATGTGATACTCATTTTAAATATCTGGCTTTGAATTTTCATATAAAAATAAAAGCACCATTTACATAAATATATTGCTTGAATTGAATTTATTTTCTATTCCCCACTTGCTCCTAAAAGAAGTGCCTGTAAACTCCAAAATGATTTAAGAGAGAGCATCAGAAGGAAAGAAAAGTGAAGAGTAAGGATAAGCCACTAACTACTTAATCAAACCTGAATGAGCCAAACAAAGTCCAACTTTGATTTACTTTCTGCATCATAATTTGGAACTATTGCAACTGTAAAGAGTTAAGCTCTCACTTAAATCTTCTTACTTCCTACCGCCTTCCTGGTTGTTGTTTACTTGGTCTGTTGTTACGAATTGGCAGTCTCATCACATACCCTAGTATAGTTAGCATACTTTGGGGTCTGAGGAGGATGGGAACAAGAAAACAAAGAAATAGAAAATTTGAAAAATCAAATGGAATTTGTGAATAGAAGATATTTTCTTATTATTAACATTGTCATTTTTAAAAAGCATTGAGAGCAAGGTACTAGAAAGCATTGACATTTGGAGTGGGTCTGATTTGGAAGGCCTTTCTGGGATCTCTCCACTCTGGGTTTTCAGAACCTTTCCATAGCCTAGTATTCTTCACATACCTTTGCCTGTTGGTTTTTAGACTGCTCTTTTTTTGCCCATTCATTAAATGCTACTCGTCCCCAAAGGCATTGTCCTCAGTCTACTGCTGTTCTTCTGCAATGCTTCCATTGCACATTAACACATTAATGACCTGAACTTTTCTATTTCCTAGCTGTGAACTCTACCCAAAGATTCATGTTCGTTTAATTACAGCTGTTTGTGAGAATTTTCCCTTAGTGACAGTAGGCACGTGAAATGGATCACTTCTAGAACTGATCGTTTTATTCTTCCCCTAAAGTAGTATTTCTCCTCTGGAATCCTCTTAAGTTCTAGAATCCTAGCAGTCATTTTTGATGGCTCAGTTACTTTAAAGTTTACCCATATCTGTTCTATCCAGGACCAAATTTTGGTCCTGCATTGTGTGTGTGTGCGCATGTGTGTATGTGTATGTGTGTGTAATGCAGTTGTTGTCATGTCACTTGCTTGCTTAAGAAAACCTTCAACTGTTTATTATTATCTTCAGGATAAAATCCATACTACTTAAGGTGACATCTTTTAATGATTTAGTGCCAACTTACTTACCCATCTTACTGTTTTCACACTCCCTGGCTCATAACTTAATCTCTAGCAATCCTGCTTATAGTTCCCCACACTATATACTGGCCCTCGCCATAGTGCCTGTCTTTGCTCATGTCATCCCCTATCTGGAATAACTCTTTCTCACTTTTTTAAAATCTCAGTCATTCCCTCTTTCAGAAAGAATTTCAAACAATTCTTCTCAAGTAAGTTAGGTGTCATTCCGCCTTGCTTCCACAAAAATACGATGAATGCATGATACAATATATCAAAATTATCTTTTTACATATCTGTCCCCTGCAAACTACTGTGAGCTTTTTAAAGACTCAGGATTATTCAACTTCCAGTTCCCATCAGTTAACACAGAATCTGACATGTAATAAATGCTCAATAAATATTTCATTTACTTAATGGAAAAATGTCATTAATGAAGACTGAATACCTTGAAAATTGTTCTTTCTGCTTTTAGATTTTGCGCATAAGAACTCTTAGTAAAGCTTTTATCTATTCTCAGTCTTCACTTGGCCTCTCTTTTTGGCAACTGAAATGACTGCGTTTCTTTACAGCTCCTCCCTTTGGCACTCTCATGGCCTGTGGTCAGCTCCTGCTCAACTCTGCCTCTTGGCCTTCTTGACCACAGACTCAAATGCTTGAGAGAATCAGAGCTGTCCACTTGTCTTTCTTCTTCCCTTGCCAATTTTATAAATGGAAGATCTAAATATATGTGTGTGTATGTGTACATATATAGTATATATATCGTATCTGTCAAGTTTCCAACTGGAAAAAAGGTCTCGATCACACAATATACTATGTCATATACAGTATTACACTATGATATATTAGATTAAAAGAGTAAAGCTTACCAGCTGAAAACAAGAAAGTGCAAAACTTCCTTTTTGGCTCAATGCTTTCTGGACCTTCTGAGCAGCTCCCATCCTTATTCTTGACTTTGTCATCACCTCAAAGGCAATTGCTAGTGACATTTTCATAGTGGTAAGTTTTTACAAAGATATCTAAAAGCCACAATAAAAAGTTTATATTTTAGTTGGTATGCCTAGAATTATAGAAACTATCTGTGACTAGAATGTTTAACTTCTGTCTTTATCAGACATAATTGTCAATTTTATAAATTGATGTGTTGATGAAATGGTGATTAAAAAGGAAGTGATGTTTTGTGCATTAGGAAGCAATGAAGATTATAAAAAGTGTGTAACTGGAATAGCTATAACCTTCTTTTATTTATTTATTCTTTTGATTTGCCATAATATGTCAAAGGAAAAGATTTTAGATCTGTAATAATTTTTGCAATTTGAAAGGTATTAAAATAATAAAAGTAATTGTGATGTGAAAAGTATTATGATCATCTGCTATCTTTTATGCTTGATAGTACTAAAACATGAAGCTATTTGAATTTTTTTGGTTTTGTAAGCAGATGTTTAGAGTTTTGTTATTATCACATCAGCCTTATGATAGTCCATGTTGTTCTTAATTAGGGAGTAGCAGTTTACTATAGATAAAGCTTAACTTCTAGGATTTTGTAGGTAAAATGGAAAGAATTTCAATATAATGTTGTATATGATGGCCATGTCATGAATTGCCCTACAAATGAAATAAATTTTCAATGACTTTTAAAAATGTTAGAAACAACCTACAAAAACAAAATTGTCTGCTGGGTCCCTGCATGGCCCCTGACTCTACTCATTTCACAATATTCTCCCATCGCTCTCTTAGCTGCAACTTGCCTTACAGTCTCTTTGTTACACCATGGGATCTTTGTTCAAAATCTTTCTTCTGCTTGGAATGTTTTCCCCTGGCCCTCCCAAATGTGCACAAACACATACCACACTAGTTCCTATCCATCTTTCATTTTAACTAAAACATTCCTTCTTTTCAGAGCTTTCTTTATCATTCTAAACCAAATAAAATCATTTTAAAAAGTTCTTCCATGATACTTATTACTATTTATGATTTTACATTATTTGTGTGGTTATTTTATTAACATTTGTCTTTTTGGTAGCCTATAAGATTTATGAGATCAGAGATTATTTTTGGTGGTTCATGGTATTCCCAACATCTGGCCCAGTTTTTTGTACATAGTAGATGTTGGGTCTCTATATACTAGGTGGATGAGTGAATGAATTTTTCAGACTACTGCCAGAGGCTTCTTGTTATTAGATCAGTTCAGTTATGGCACTTTTCTTCCATTGCTTTCCTATGGCTTTAAATACCATACAGAAATCTTTTTATCATACACAACACATTTTGTCATCTTTCTCCAATATACAAATCCAGTTAGACTTCCAGTTCATCCTAGCTACCTACCATCCTCCTTCTCCATGTTTTTGTCTCTCCCTCAGGGAAGGGGAATGGGGAGAGCATTTCCCTCTGTTCTTGTTTTCCTTAAACTGGACCTAAAGTTCCCATTCCTGTGCCTTCTCCATGCTCTTCTATAACCCTGGGGTGTCTTTCTGTTACCTTCATCATTTTCAAGGATGAGCTTAAGTATCATTTATTCCTAAAGCTTTTGCTTGTTCCCTGTACATTACCTGTCAGTATTAACTACCCATTCTACTGCATTCCTATGTTTTTACTTGTTATAGCATTTTCTCTTTTGCCTTGTCTGTATTCTTCAGTATTTTTTAAGTATTTTAAAGGAAAGGTTAATTTCTCATTCAACAGTGTATTTCCCACAATTTAAATTATAGTGTCTAGAATAATAATAGCTAATAAAAATTTAAAATAATTGAAAAATATGATTGCCATAAATTATGAAAAAGATGGACTTAGTGATGGACTATCTTTCAGTGATGAGTGAGTTTATATTTAGAGAACAGTGCATTTCTATATTTTTTCTCCAATCAGTTCCCAGTTGATCTGTCCCACGACTACCATTCAGGTGTCATTTCCCACCACAACATCACACTTTGCATCAGCTAATCAACCTGACACATACCTTAATATCTCTTTGTCTTTGTTCATCTATTTTTTAAATCTGGAATATACTTTCTTACCTTACACTATTTTATTTATCAGAATTCTCACTCATATATAGGTGAAGATTTTGGTCAATATTGTCTTCCTCATGAAAAGTTTCTTGATTGATCTTTTTCATTTCCCATTAGAATTTATTACCACTTACATTGTAGTTCTTAAAAACTGGTCGTTCCTTTCCTTAAGACTTATTTTATTCCAGCCAGGCATGGTGGTTTATGCCTGTAATCTCAGCACTTTGGGAGGCCGAGGTGGGTGGATCACTTAAGGTCAGGAATTTGAGACCAGTCTGGCCAACATAGTGAAACCTCATCTCTACTAAAAATACAAAAAAAAAAAAAAAAAAATTAGCTGGGTATGGTGGTGGGCACCTGTAATCTCAGCTACTGCAGAGACTGAGGCAGGAGAATTACTTGAACCCAGGAGACAGAGGTTGCAGTGAGCCGAGATCGCACCACTGCACTCCAGCCTGGGCAACTGAGTGAAACTCCATCTCAGGAAAAAAAAAAAAAAAAAAGAAATACTTACTTTATTCCAACTTGTAGACTTGCTTATTGTACTCCAAAGTTCATGTGCTGTACTAGTGTGCAAACAGGTTTGCTAATTTGTGCACTACCCAGTGACCACTCAAGGGTTTGGAATATGACTTGCTGAAAGGGTTAATGAGTAGCTGGGCTTACCTGTAGTCATGGTTTCTTTATACTACATGCATGGAATTTAAAGACAGATGAAGCCCCTTGAACTTTTAAAGTTAAAAAGCAAGAACTTGACAAAACAATTGTTAGCATATCCAATAATGTAGTAAATAACTTTGTATGGGGTATTTTATATCAGCTAAATTTATTTAAAAGTGAATCTTTATTGGCTTCGTGTTTTATACATTTTTTTTTTCTTTTCTTTTTTTTTTTTTTTTTTTTTGAAACAGAGCTCCCTCTGTCTTGCCCAGGCTGGAGTGCAGTGGAACGATCTTGGCTCACTGTAGCCTCTGCCTCCTAGGTTCAAGTGATTCTCCTGTCTCAGTCTCCTGAGTAGCTGGGACTACAGGCCTGTACCACCACACCTGGCTAATTTTTTTCTATTTTTAGTAGAGACAGGGTTTCATCAGGCTTACCAGGCTGGTTTTGAACTCCTGACCTCAGGTGATCCACCCTCCTTGGCCTCCCAAAGTGCTGGGATTACAAATGTGAGCCACCATACCCGGTCTATAAATTCTTCAAAATGGGAGTTTGAAATGGTATTACTACTCCATTCATAGATTTGTGCTTGGTGTTTACAAATTTACTTCTTTTCAGATTTAGTTTAGATAAGGTTTTCCTTTTTATAATTTTCTAAGCTCAAATGTTCCCTCTTAAATTAAAAAAGGTTCTGAGTTACCAATAAAAGTGTGTGTGTGTGTGTGTGTGTGTGTGTGTGTGTGTGTGCATGTCTGTCTGTCTAGAGGAAAAAATTTTATGTGAATTTCCACAGGGATTCTCTCAACACTTGGTAGTAGAACAGAAGAAGAAAATACAGTGGTAAACAAATTAAACTCCACTACTCTCTTCAGCAGACATCATCATAAGTATTTCAGATGCATTATCACGCTTAACCTTCATGTTAACTACACTTTGTAGATCAAGATATCCAAGCTTGGATTGATTAAAGCACTAGCTCTCTTAAGTTTTATTTACAATTACTGCATGTCAAGACAGGATTTGACATGTAATCATACCTATTCGATATCTATTTGTATCTATTTGATAGATGATCTGAAGAGAGTTCCACTTAGGCTCTGACTAGATGGACACTGATTTCTAAAAGTAAATATCCAATTCCTGTGTTAGGTTCAGTAGTCTAAATATAGTCCCCATTACAAGATACAAGCACAGAGGAAAGACTCATCCCAGAAACCTTGGTGCTAGAATGAAAGTAAGGATACAGACACAGAGTCTTCTCCGAGAAAGTAGCCCGGGACCAAATTGTAGAAGCCATAATGGGCAGGAATCAGGGGTCTACTTATTAAAAGTTATTTCATTCTAATATATTCTACGAAATAAGTATAAGTATGGTAGACTCAAAGACCTAGGGTTTTTTTGGGTTTTTGTTTGTTTGTTTGTTTTGTTTTGTTTTGTTTTTGAGACGGAGTCTCGCTCTGTTGCCCAGACTGGAGTGCAGTGGCGCCATCTCGGCTCACTGCAAGCTCCGCCTCCCGGGTTTACCCGGTTCTCCTGCCTCAGCCTCCCGAGTAGCTGGGACTACAGGCTCCCGCCACCTCGCCCGGCTAGTGTTTTGTATTTTTTTAGTAGAGATGGGGTTTCACCGTGTTAGCCAGAAAGGTCTCCGTCTCCTGACCTCGTGATCCGCCCGTCTCGGCCTCCCCAAGTGCTGGGATTACAGGCTTGAGCCACCGCACCCGGCCAAAGATCTAGTTTTGAGTTGAATTAAACTTTACTTCTTCTAGAACACAGGCCCATAATCTTAAAAAGCTTCTTATGAAGAAATGCCTCTTATCGGTGCCCAAAATGAATACAGTTTATATACCACACCTCCTAAATCATTTGGGGAAAAGGGAGTCCTCCCGTATATATATTGAAATGACTCCAAACCACAAGAACCATACAATGGTAGCATCTGGGATTAATGTGATAGATGCTGCCAAGTCTGTATCTATCCCCCACATGTATGTATCTCCCCTACAGTTCTGATACCATCTCAGCCAGAACTGTATGTCTATGTCAAAAATGTCCCACAGAGCCTACTAATTTATTTAACTTTAAACTTTAAATCTGAGTAATTATCCATGATCAGTCCATACCTAATAGTATTTTCCCAAACATCAAGTTTTAAAAAAAACTTTTCACTGAATGTCTGCAACAACAACAACAACAAAAATATGGCCATTGCCTTCTTTTTCCTTATGTCACATTCACAACCCTGTTTGCAAGCATCACCAGACCTCCATGAGCAACCATAGATCTTTTACATTTTCACCACCCTTCTTTAAACTTTCTCTTTTATGCATGTCTTAAAAACATTAGGTAAATGTAAATTCATCTCTCTGTTTTAGAGATTGCATACTGGCGCATGTGACATGTAATAGTAGCATTGTTCATTGCATACTGTGTGTGATGAATTCCATGATAGAACAACAGAACAGCAAAGTCCAGTGTCTTCGTTCTTAAATAAATTAAAATGCGGTCTGAAGAATATAACAGGAGTTTTAGCATTACTTATGAAATACTCACATCTGCACTATTTTGTCTCCTGTCTTACTCCAGCTAATCACATTGGCATATGTAACTTATACAAATGTTCACTGAAAGACTACACACATCAACAAAATGAATCAGAAAAAGAAAACTTTTCTACAAGATAATATTAGATCCATATAAATTCTCTGTATGTGTAGCATAACAAACATCCTGACTCTCATAGAGCTCTTCTTCTCATTGTAAACCAGTTATAGCTAAACTCAGGCTCTTATTTATTTTTATTGATTTTAAATAAACTGAAGCTTACACTTTTAACCCAATTGAAAATCCTAGAAAATAGCAGATGATCAGTAACAATATATAAGATTTAGTGGTGATTGGTTAGGGAATTTTTACCAAAGGACTTGCTATAAACCATTATAGACCTGACTGCTGACAAACCTTTACAATTAAATTTTCAGGTAGTTTTCCAATCCATGCAGTAATTCAATACCAGCATTCCCTCTGCAATTTGTATCTACTTTTTCCACATGTCATTGCTTGAGCTTCTTTGTTTGTCAATCTCACATATTCATATTTTTTTTCAAACTGGCATCTCTTGACTTGTTCCAGTTCTCTGTTCCTACACTACTGTTTTTGAATTGTTTTATGATCATAGAGATAAGTCATTGGTAAGGTGACTTGAGTTCTTATTCAAGAGAGTGATGACAAGCTTGAAAGTGAAAGATATAGTAAATGATCCTGCTTGGTACTAGCGCAGGTCTGAAAGCTCATAAAGACCCTGGTGAAGCATGCATCCATCTATCCATTCACTTGTCAATTTATCAAATACTTATAGAGTACTAGAAATTAATATTCAAGTTAGGTGTGCTACATGACATTTATTTTCAAAACAATGAAATTGATTTATAGTTAAAATGCATTTTAAGATGACCCATAATTTCACTCCCGAATTTTAAAAAATATTTTAATATGTGCAAATGTGAGTCCGTTACTTGTCTCTCTATATAAATCTTGCAGTTCAGAGGTTACAAAAATTTTACATTATTCAATCTTTGAATTTTAATGAAGTCCTTCATGTTCTCTGAACAGTTTTTGACTTATCAAAATTGCAAATTTGTGAATCAGATATTAAGTCAGTGTTCACTTGAAAACAGTCAAGGATGCAAGAAAGTAAAAGAGTAGAAATTCTATGCATATATGTTATATGCGGCCCCTTTGCATGGTTCCGTGACAGCTAGCAGATAGGCATAGTGGATTTTATGATAGGGGCCCTCTGAACATGACCATAGGAGAAATTAAATGAAGTAGTGGTCATTTTAAATTGCTCCAGGAAATTTGAAGAGAGATGTCCTTGGTGCCTTAAAAGTAAAACATTTTAAAAATACTCAAAAGTCGTTTAGAGAAAAATATGACTGTGTCAAATAGTAAGTATACTTTTCCTTAATTAATAATCAAAAACATCTCATGATTTTGAAGAATTTTCAGCATCATGCAACCATGTAACAAATATGCACATGTACCCCCTTATCTAATTTAAGCACTGAAACTAATATCTATATCTATATCTATGTAAATAGATATAGATATTGACTATGACTATGTCAAATAGTAAACATACTTTTCCTTAATTAATAATCAAAAGCATCTCATGATCTTGAAGAATTTTCAGTATCACACAACCATGTAACAAACATATACATGTACTTCTGTATCTAATGTAAACATTGAAACTAATATCTATATCTGTATCAATTCAATATCAATATAGTTTGCAAATATCTTCTCTCATTCTGTAGGTGTCTGTTTACTCTGTGGACAGTTGGGTTTTTGGTTTTTTGTTTTTTTTTTTTCTCTGCAGAAGCTCTTCAGTTTAATTAAGTCCCACTTGTTTATTTTTATTTTTGTTGCAGTTGCTTTTGGGGACTTAGCCAAAAATTCTTTGTCAAGACTGATGTTGAGAAGAGTATTTTCTATGTTGTCTTATAGAATTTTTATAGTTTCAGGTGTTACACTTAAATCTTTGATTGATTTTGAGTTAATTTTTGTAAATAGTGAAAAGTAGGTGTCCAGTTTCATTCTTCTGAATATGGCTAGCCAGTTATCCCAGCACTATTGAATAGGGAGTTCTTTTCACATGCTTATTTTTGTTGACTTTGTTGAAAATCACATGGTTGTAGGCGTGCAGCATTATTTCTGAGTTTTCTATTCTGTTCTATTGGTCTACGTGTCTGTTTTTATATCAGTACCATGCTGTTTTGGTTACTATAGCCCTGTAGTGTAGTTTGAAGTTGGGTAGTGTGATGCCTCTAGCTTTGTTCATTTTGCTTAGGATTGCTTTGGCTATTCAGGTTCTTTTTTTGGTTCCATATGAATTTTAGAATTTTTTTTTTCTAATTCTGTCAAGAATGATGTCAGTAAGTGATAGGAATAGTTTTGAATCTATAAATTGCTTTGGGCAGTTTGGCTATTTTTAGGATATCAATTCTCCAAAACTGTGAGCATGGAATATTTTCCCACTTGTTTGTGTCATCTCCGATTTCTTTCAGCAGTGTTTTGTAGTTCTCCTCGTACAAATCTTTCACCTCTTGTATTCACAGGTATTTCATTTTCTTTGTAGCTACTGTAAATGGACAAATAAAATGAAAAAGTGCTCAGCATCACTAATCATCAAATAAATGAAAATCAAAACGACAGTGAGATGCCATCTTACACCAGGCAGAATGGCAATTATCAAAAAGTCAAAAAAACAGTAGATGCTGGCAAGGTTATGGAGAAAGAGAATGCTTATGCCTTGTTGGTGGGAATGTGAATTAGTCTATCCACTGTGGAAATAAGCCTAGAGACTTCTCAAAGCTCTTAAAACAGAGCTACCATTCAACCCAGCAATACAATTAATTACTGGATATATACCCAAAGTAAAATAAATCACTCACCAAAGAAAACATAAGCACCCATATGTTCATTGTTATGCTATTCACAAAAGCAAAGACATTAAATCAACCCAGATGCCCATCAGTGGTAGATTGGACAAAGAAAATATAGTACCATATATACCATGAAATATTACACAGCCATAAAAATGAATGAAATCATGTATTTTGCAACATGGATGCAGCTGGAGGCCATAGTCCTAAGCAAATTAACACAGCAACAGAAAACTAAATCCCATATATCCTCACTTGTAAGTGGGAGCTAAGAATTGTGCACACATGGACATACAGACACTGGGGACTCCTAAAACAAAAAGGGAGGGAAGTGGGTGTGGATTGAAAAGTTACTTATTGGATACTGTGCTCTCTACCTGGGTGGTGGAATCCATTCCCCAAAGCTCAACATCATGTAATATTCCCATGTCACAAACCTGCCACATGTACCGCCTGTATTTAATGTAAACATTGAAACTAATCTCTCTATATATAAATATAAACATATATATGTGTGTATATATATAATGTATCACAGAAATTCTTAGAAGCTTGGTAATAGATTATAGCTCATAAGTAGGTTTGTCACAGGATTTGGGGAAAATTGAATTATACAAAGATAATTTCAGTTAAATGTTTGTGAGATAAAAATTATGAATATACTTAAATAGGAATGGGTAGGTAGGAAGGGACAATTGATATTGTGTATGTTTAACTTAGTTAAGATAGAAGATAACAGTCTACCAGTTATTTTATAAAAGGCACTGCCCCGAATTTCTATAAACTTCTGGGCCTCATGATGAAGGGTTCTAGAGGGAATCAAGTATTCTGACTTCTAAAACCACAGATTATTTATAGCCAGACACTTACGAGGTATTATAGTTGGCTGACCTCAGGAAGAAAATGTAATAGAGTGTTTTTAAAAACAAGGGGCATCTAAGGAAAAATACATTAAGTTATTAAGAAGTTGGAGATATTTTTATAATAAAAGAGACTGAGTAAGTATATGTCAAAATAATCCATCATAATGAACCACATGAATATGTTGAATGGAAATTTCACCAAACTCTACAATACCAATGTTTTGGGGCCTCTTCGATCTCTTTTAGGGCCAACCAAATCAAAGTATTTATTGCTTGTTTTTACATAATACAATTTGAAACTTATTCAGGATTATGGAATAACTTATGAATATAAGAAACAAAGGAATTTAAACAAATTTATGAGTCAGGAATGAGTAATTCTTTATTATGGTTACAAAGAAAAAGTTGACCTTATTGAGAACCAAAGGACTTGATCTGGTTTCTCGTCTTTTCTTATGCTTTTCCTGAGAAAGACGAGACTGAAACTCAGGTTACTGATAGTTCAGTAGTCCATACCACATTTGTGGTTTTAAGTTGGCATCATCCTGATTCATGTGCTCTGTGCTCCTAGTTATTTCTAGAGCATTACCCCCTGTATTCAGACCTGATGTAGTAGAGAGTTCTGCTTAATATGGCCAAAGGGAGTAAAATGTGAATAGCAATGATAACTCTGGATACATCTTGGTCTGTGTGCTTTTTAAATTGATCTCCCCAAATTCCCTTTCCTTGTAAATGAACCAACACAGCACCATGTTTAGCATGATATATTGGTGACTTGGTTAAATGTTTTCTTCCCTCCATTTACACAATTAAGTTACATTTTGTGAAAGTGGTGCTTCAGTGGGGTATTATATGGTAAAGTTTTGTTACATCTAGATGCTTACATCACTATTTCAAAATTATGTTATAGGGAAAGTTTTTCTCTTATTAGAAACAAGCAAGTAAATGCCTTAAAAATCCTTTTTAACCATATTCTGCTATTTTCTATGCTGTGATGACCAATTTAAAATGTATCACGAGTAATAAGACATCATTTTGTTTTCTGCATAAAACATACCAGGAAAATGGACACCAACTTAAAATTTTTATTTTGAGAATACTGACTTGTTCCTTTTCTAGGCAACTTCCCAATCATGGTTTTGTTTTTGTTTTTTAAATGGCAGACTTTAACTCTTAAAATGTAACCAGAATGCAGGCTCTTTGTGAAAGTAGGTTATTTCTAAAGTTCTATGAGTACTGAACATCACAGACACAACGTGGTAACATATTATTTCTTGAAATATAATAGAGGGAATCTAGTTTATTACTAGTTTGCTTATTTGATTAAAAATACTATGTGTTACCCTTGGTCAGGTTACTTTGGATCAGTTACTTTTAACATGGTATTTACCTGGCAACTAAACACTATTCTGAACCTGTCATATGTTCAAGGCACAAAGTTGAACAAATGGAGAACTAAATGAGAAGGTGTTGATTATTTTAGAAGAGATATTTGAGGAGAAAAAAAAAAAAAAACTCAGCTCTGCAGCCAGGAGTATTTTGTAAATATATGAGGGAGATTGACTGTTATTATTTTTAAGTATCATTCTAAAGAGAAACTCTTTGCAAGTGTGTATGTTTTAAAAATTTAATTTGTGAATTGAAATTTTTGTAAGTATACATTTAAACACAAATCTGTAAACACATTATTATTCCTGTTTTTTCAGAAATAAATATATAGTAAATTTTTCTTGGGATATCAGAAGTAAAACTTAACACAACTGTGTGTTTTTGTATTGTTTTGTTTTGTTTTGTTTTGTTTTGAGACGGAGTCTCGCTCTGTCGCCCAGGCTGGAGTGCAGTGGCGCGATCTCTGCTCACTGCAAGCTCCGCCACCTCCCAGGTTCGTGCCATTCTCCTGCCTCAGCCTCCCTAGAAGCTGCGACTACAGGCGCCCGCCACCATGCCCGGCTAGTTTTCACAACTGTTTTTATATAGGTTACTGCAGCAATTTACTAATTGTTAACTAATGAGTTGCATAAAAGCTTGTTAGTTGTTCACACTAGACATAGTGCTTGTTTTTCAGCCATTACATCCTGATCATTCTGACTATTGCCAAATTCTCTTGTGTACTCCTAGTAATCTTTATATTCAGATTGGAACCAACCTTCTGCTTCTTTCTATAATATTTGCCACAGGAGTAATTTCTTGCTCTTAAACCTTGGACTTTAGGGGGCAGTGACTAATAGAGACACATTTGGGACACACTTGGTCACTTACCATCTAGCTTTGCATCTTTGTTAAACTTGAATTCAAGAGAGCTAGAAAAGGTTGGTAGCCAAAAGAACATTTTGTTATTGCAATTTTTGTCATTGCCTGCCTCAAACTAATAAAGGGCTACTGAGACACTTGCCAAGGGTAATTAATTTTTCTTCTTTCCCCTGTCCACCTCCTCCTCCTCCATTGTAACTGGAAGCTTGCAATCCAATTACATTTTTAAAGAGTTAAAGTCTACCATGTAAAATACAAAAACAAAATCAAAACTGGAAAGTTGTCTAGAAAAGGAACAAGTCCATATTCACAAAAGAAAAATTTTAAGTTGGTGTCCACTTTCCTCGTCTCGTTTATGCAGAAAAAAAAGATGCCTTATTACTCATGATACATTTTAAATTGGTCACCATAACACAGAAAACAGAATATGATTTTTATATATACACACACACATATGCACCCACATGTGTATACACATATACATGTAAATATATGTATATATACATATACATTTACACATATGCACATATACACATATACATGTATACACACGTATACACATATGTGAATACATATATGTGTATATACATATATGCATACGTGTGTATACATGTATACATATATGTATGTATATATGTATGTGTGTACATGTGTGTATATACATATATGCATACGTGCATATACATATATGTGTGTATACATATGCATATGCATATGAACATGTGTACATATATGCATGTGTGCGCAGATGTATATGCATATACATTTGTATACATACATACATACACATACACACACTTGTATTCCCTTTTGATGTCAAGGATCTTAGACTCAAGAGTGGGAAATTGCTCTAAAGAGTTGACAGTGATCATTAAAAAATCATTGTAGACATTAGTCAGTCTCCAAATAAATAGTAAAATGCTGATGAAACACTTAACTCCCAGTATTCTCTAGGTCTGGATAATGAATGTGGTTTAAAATTAATTTAACCAGATCTAATAACAAAAACTAAAACCCTCTAAAGTATATCATGTCTTGTGGATAAATCTCTTATGTGTTGTTAGAAACAACCTTTTATTCCAAATCTAATTTTCTTCCCAACTCTGAGGATATGTTGATATAGATTATTTTAATTAAATAACAAGTGTGAGGTAGTAAACTAACCTGAGTCATTATGTGTATATAAAATTGCAATCATCACATTTCCTTTTGGAGTTTTATAGATAAGCTTCTTGTCTGCCCTCTTGGCCCCTTATATACATATTTTAAATTATCTGTATCTATTTTTAAAAGCTATTTTATAAATAATTTATATAGAGAAGTAATTTGGTGATATTTTAATTTATGTTTTTCAAAAGCTCAAAGAACATTTAAAACTATACTTAAACCTAACCAGTCCTGAGAAACAACTTTGAGTCACAATAAATGAGAGTTTAAGAAATATAAGGATCAATTCCGAATTACAGTGACAAACTAATAAATTGTCCCCAAAGCATAATAGATTAAAACAGTTTCTGCTAGAGGAGTGGGACAAGTAAAGACTCTCCACTCTCCACTCAGAACAACCAGTATGTTCCTAAATAATTCTTTTCTCATTAATTGACATTACTGTGGACTTAATCACTGTTTCCTACTGCCTCTCTGCTCTTAGAGACCTGCTTCTCTACCTTTATTAAAAGTAGGATCAAGTCATCTCTAGGAAATTTCCCCAGAGTAATAATTCCCTGGCTCAAGCAAACATTACTATTACTGTTCGTTGCAGATGATCTCATATGGAAACTCTATCTATCTATCTATCTATCTATCTATATATCTATCTATCTATCTATCCATCCATCCATCCATCCATCCTATAATGTTTAGAAGTTGTAACTCGTTAAATAGAAAGGCCCGATTTATAGTACCATCAGCCCCCTTATCTGAGACATTTTCTGTGGACATAGATGTGTAATCATGAAAATGTTCCAGACCTGCTTTAAAAAGAGGTGTCGCCATGGCTTGGATCCTGATTTTAACTTAATCACCATTGATTACTCTTCTTTCTTAGTTACTATTCCTCCTAGTTGGCAGGGTCCCAGAACTACATGCAGTACTCTAGAAATTAAATCCTATGTAACAGGAGGATCAAGAGAGAGGGATTGTCTTGTATTTCCTACTTGTTGTGCTACTATTTATGCATTGTGATATCATGCATGCTTGAACTAGTGATTGAGGAGAAAATAGTTCTAAAAGGAATTGGCAGTTAGCCCAGAAGTCCTACTCAATGCCTTGAGAAATATTAACATTTGGAATCCTCTCAGTGTTATGAAGGCTTGTAAAGATTGACGTTAGGGTTTATTTTTCATAATTAAATGGTATATTCTTTTCTTTTTAAATTTGAAGATAGCAGTTTGCTCAATTGTTATGCCAAATTGGATTTTCAATTGAAGGTAATTTGAGATTTTTTTAATCAATTTGACCCTTCCTGCTTTGGCAATAAAAATTCATGTTGTTTTATATGTTTTATATAATACAAGAATGAGAACAAAGTATGTCTTTATCACGAAGAAAAAAAGAATACACCAGCATTCTCAGTAGTTTGTCTCTTTCCCTCTCATTTCCATCTTCTGGAAAATTTTACTGCTTTTTGGTTCTCCATCACACCTACTCTTACCTTGCTGTATGCAGTGAACACATGTAGATACAAATATTTTTATGTGTTTTCACTGCACCAGCACACACAGTCAATTTGGAACATAAGCTTAAGTATCAATTTATGCAGTAAGAGTTAAAAAAGAAAGGTAAAACAATTGAATTAACTTGGTTGTTGGCTAATCAATATGTACTAATAGGCAAAACAATGGAGACATGGTTTTAATATTGCCACTCACATTTAATAATTGTAAACTTTATGATAGAAGAGAATCCTAAAATCTGTAGACTGAAATTACTTGTCAAATCTTTCTCCCAAATTTGCCCTCCACCCTATGATTTTGTAAAATATACTGTGTTATACAAGGTTTATCTGATAGACTTCTGAAGCCACAGAATTCTTCAGGATAGAAATTGCACTTCATGGAGTAGATGGAAGCTATGTAAATAGTACATCGCCTTCCACAAGTTAGTTTTCATTTATTCTTATTTCTTTTCTTTTTTTTTTTTTCCAGTCAATCAGGTTTGTATGAAGTCATCCTGTATTTCTTTCTCACTTACTCCACCTCAGTGATAAAACATCGCCAGACTAAAGTTTCTGTCAGAATATCTATTTTCACCCTTTCTTTTCATTTTCATTGCCACACCCTTTATTTCCTTAAATCTGGATTATTGTACGGCTGGTCTCTGTGCTTCCAAGGTTTTTCCTTCCTACTCTTCAATTTTGCATATCCTTCTGTATCAACTTATACTATCATAATGTTAAATACCTTGCTCAAAATCTCAGAACCAGTCTCAAGATTTTAAGCTTCTAAATATTGTGCTCAGTTCTACTTGGTATCTCTGAAATAAAATTTGCCTCAGGAAGTTTGAATATGCTAGTGCCCAATGTCAGGTGTTCTCTGTCTTCATTCATATGTCCCAACTCAAGATTCATAATTGCTGTGAATCCTGATTCTTTCAACTGGATGACATCTTTCCCCTCTCAAGCTTATCTGATATTTGATGTTGCTATCATTTGTTTGGCATTTAATGATATTGACATTTTTAATAAAGGTTAATATTTGTATCTTTCCTCCTTAACAAACTCTATAAAGTCTTTGACATCAAAGACTATGTCCAAAGGGTGCTTAACGTATGTTGGACACATGGTAGTTGTTCAACAAATACTTTGAAGGTGAATGGACAAGTGAATAATTATGATATAATAAATGGGACATTTTAGTGTAATTAAATTAGATGTGCATTTTAAAGAAGAATAAAGCAGTCCTGGAACATCCTCTCCTTATTTTAATTAAATTTGAATTTACTGGTCTACTTCTTCCAGTACTATATCTAAGACATGAGAGCATTTTAAATTCCTACTCAATTAAGCTTTAAATGTACTTTACAATTTACAGATATAAATCACATTGGAATAAAATATCCTTCTTCATGTTATATGAAGTCAGAGTTCCCTATAAATCTTGAGTAACAATTTCTCTTGCAGGAGGAAACACCCCCATTTTCGAAACGACCTTTTAAAGTAACTTTGATAAAACTTACCAAGGGTTGCAGATTTGTGTCTTTTTAGTTTCAGTGACATCTTTTAAGTGTAGATTAGAATTCTGTCATAATATAATTGTGCACTATTGACATCAAAAAACAAGAGAATTTGTGTATTTGTATATGTGTATTTTGACTTCTTGAATTTTTGAATATATCTTTCAAACTCAGTTTCTACTATAAAACAGGAAGCTAAAACAAAATTATCTTAACCTTTTAATGCATGATAAAATTGATGTTACTATTTTGGTGTACAATCCAGTGGTCAAATGACCAGTATATCCTGTACACAAGGGGCTCACTAACACGGTTTGCCAAGAACAAATAAAAATCTTCTTGATTTCTATAAACTGTAGTGTATTAGATATGTGTGAGAATAAAATGACTTTTAAACATTTCAGAGTAGTAATAATAATGACATTGATTGTTCACATTTCTGGAAATAAAATGGTTATTTGTTCTAAAATTGGTATAGAAGGTATTTTTCATTTATTGTTAATTTTTGCATGAGAAATCACATCCCGAATTGCACCTGACTAACCCTTGCTACTGCCATTAACCAACAGCCATCATGGATAAGAATATTTTGTGCCTTTAGAATGTACCTTTTAGATATCACAAGTGGCATTACCAGGGAAATAACAAAATCCTTATCTTTTCTACATCAGAAGGAAGTTAGCTATAAAGAATAGCTTTTTGGGTTATTTTTTAATTGTACAGAATTTTCCAGTTGCTTTAATATTGGTATTGGTTGGAACATTATCAGTGTTAAGGTACTATGTACTCTGGATTTAAATAAATATCTAGTTTTTATTTTTTATTTTTTTATTTTTTTATTATACTTTAAGTTCTAGGGTACATGTGCATAACGTGCAGGTTTGTTACATATGTATACATGTGCCATGTTGGTGTGCTGCACCCATCAACTCGTCAGCACCCATCAATTCATCATTTATATCAGGTATAACTCCCCAATGCAATCCCTCCCCCCTCCCCAGTTTTTATGAAGAGAAGTTGGTAATTTTTACTTGAAAGAATCTGTTTGAAATATATGAATTCATGTGTACTTGAGAACCCTGTAATAATAAATATCATTAGTACTAGATTTTGTTAATATTATAAAATATATATGCTTTGCCCCAAATGCTGAATTTGTAAACTTTGAAATGACAGCATTGCTTTTGCTAAAAATACTTTACAATTTGGTCTCAATTAATCTCAGGTTTTTCTAAAAATAATGTTTTAGAAAAGTTTTTATTAAAAACCTCCCTACATATGGTTTAAAGTAACCCATATCAGTCTAATTCTCAACCTGAATAATTGTAAGCATAAAACTTAGTATTGCTGTATTTTCTTAGAATTTCAGTGGTAGAATTTGAAATACTAAGAACATTCAGCATAGTTTTAGAAATATTAATATTATATTTTATTGTTTTAGAAGTCTTAAATTTTTTAAAATAGTTTATAAAAGTTAATAGGTATGAACAGATACTTATTTCTGAACTTTTAAGCAAACATATAATCTGAATATTTAGGTGAGGTATTTCAGGGTAAATATTTAAATCTGTACATTCAGGTATCCTTGAGAATTAAGTTGAAATCTAGACAATATTACACTTCCTGTGTAATATTGATGAAAATAGTAATAATCATGCTAATAACAATAAGAATAAAGAGGAGGATAATATCTAACATGTATTGAACACTTCCTACTTTCTTAGAACTATTCTGAGTACTTTACATGTGCTCGCTTATTTAATCATCTAATAACCCTTTGAGATGTATACAGTTCACTTACAAAATTTACAGAAATAGATAATGATCTATAAAGACGGAAATAAGTAATGATGTGTAGAACTGATAAATAAATTTTCCAATTTCAGAGAGCAAATAAGTGGTGGAACTGTAATACAAACCTGTATGGTGTAACTTCAGAGCCCTAATCTAACCCTTCACAAAGTCCTAAAGACATAGTTTCCTCATTTGCAAAAGGGAGTCAATAGTACTACAATAACACTTGCTGCCATGGCTCCTGCTACTACTTTTCATGAGATAGCAATGCAGAATCAATAATAAAACATATTTTGAACCACTTAAATGTAAACTGACCCTTTATCAAAAGTGTCTGTATTAGTTCTCACACTGCTAATAAAGATATACCTGAGACTGGGTAATTTATAAAGAAAAAGAGGTTTAATGGACTCACACTTCCACATGGCTTGAGAGACCTCACAATCATGGTGGAAGGCAAAGGGGAAACAAGACACATCTTACATGGTGGCAGGCAAGAGCATATGTGCAGGGGAACTCTTCTTTATAAAACCATCAAATCTCAAAAGACTTATTCACTATTACAAGAAGAGGATGGGAAAAACCCACCCCCATGATTCAATTACCCCCACCAGTTTCTCCCACAACACTTGAGGATTATGGGAGCTATAATTCAAGATGAGATTTGGGTGGGGACACAGCCAGATCATTTCATTCCACCCCTGGCCCTTTCCAAATCTCATGTCCTCACATTTCAAAACCAATCATCCCCTCCCAACAGTCCCCCAAAGTCTTAACTCATTTCAGCATTAACTTGAATGTCCATAGTCCAAAACCTCATCTGAGACAAGGTACATCCCTTCTACCTATGAGTCTGTAAAATCAAAAGCAAGTTAGTTACTTCCTTGATACAATAGGCGTACAGGCATTGGGTAAATACACCCATTCCAAATGGGATAAATTGGCCAAAATGAAGGGACTGCAGGCCCCAGGCACGTCTGAAATCCAGGGGGACAGCCAAATCTTAAAACTCTGAAATGATCTCCTTTTACTTCATGTCTCACATCCAGGTCACGTTCATGTAAGAGGTGGGTTCCCACAGCCTTGGGCAGCTCCACCCCTGTGGCTTTGCAGGGTACAGCCCCCATTCTGGCTGCTTTCACAGGCTGGCATTGAGTGTGCAACTTTTCTAGGTGCACAGTGCAAACTATCAGTGGATCTACCATTCTGGGGTCTCGAAGATAGTGGACTCATCTCACAGCTCTGCTAGATAGTGTCCCAATAGGGACTCTGTGTGAGGGCTGCCACCCCACCTTTGCCTTTCACACTGCCCTAGTGGAGGTTATCCATGAGGGCCTCAACCCTATAGCAAACTTCTGCCTGGACATCCAGACATTTTCATACATCCTCTGAAATCTAGGCAGAGGTTTCCAAATCTAAATTCTTGACTTCTGTGCTCCCACAGGATCAACACCATGTCACAGCTGCCGAGGCTTGGGGCTTGAACCCTCTGAAGCTATAGCATGAGCTGTGCCTTGACTCTTTTTATCCATGACTGGAGCAGCTGGGATGGAGGGCACCAAATCCCTAGGTTGCCCACAGCAGGGGGGCCCTGAACCCAACCCAGGAAACCATTTTTTCCTCCTAGGCCTCTGGGCCTGTGAAGGAGGGGCTGCTGTGAAGGTCTTCAACATTCCCTGGAGACATTTTCCCCATTGTCTTGGTGATTAACATTGGGCTCCTCATTATATATTCAAATTTCTGCTGCCAGCTTGAATTTCTCCCCAGAAAATGGGTTTTTCTTTTCTATCGCATCATCAGGCTGCAAATTTTCCAAACTTTTATGCTCTGCTTCCTCTTGAATACTTTGCCACTTAGAAAATTCTTCCACCAGATACCACAAATCATCTCTCAAGTTCAAAGTTCCACATATTGCTAGGGCATGGGCAGAAGCCACCAGTTTCCTTGCTAAAGCACAGCAAGAGTCACCTTTGCTCCAGTTCCCAACAAATTCCTTATCTCCATCTGAGACCACATCAGCCTGGACTTCATTGTTTATATCACTATCAGCATATTGGTCAAAGTCCTTCAATAAGTCTCTAGAAAGTTCCAAATTTTCCCACATTTTCCTGTCTTCTGAGCCCTCCAAACTGTTCCAACCCCTGCCTGTTAACAAGTTCCAAAATCACTTCCACATTTTCAGGTGTATTTACAACAGCAACCCACACTTGGTACTAATTTACAGTATTTGTCAATTCTCATGCTGCTAATCAAGACATACCTGAGACTGTGTAATTTATTTTTAAAAAAAGAGATTCCATGTGGCTGGGGAGGCCTCACAATTATGGTGGAAGGCAAAGGGGAGGCAAGACATGTCTGATATGGTGGCAGGCAAGAGCACATGTGCAAAGGTACTCCCCTCTATGAAACGATCAGATCTAGTGAGATTTATTCACTGTTACAAGATCAGCACGAGAAAAACCCATCCCCATGATTCAGTTACTTCCCACAAGGTTTCTCCCAAGACTCATGGGCATTATGGGAGCTACAATTCAAGAGGAGATTTGGGTGGAAACAAAGCCAAACCATATCAGTGTCATTTGAGGAGGTTAACACTTACAAAGACTGGCTACTTATACTTTTTGTTGGTCCACTATGACTGGTGAAAAATAATACTTATAAAATATAATGGTTTTTTATGTGTGAAAATTTACCTCTTTAAAACTCAGGTTTTTGGAGATAATGTGATCCATAGAGATCACAGGATTATAACTAGATATACAACTCATACAGATTTTAACTTTCATCTTTAGGTTCAATTTTGCTGTCTTTACAACCCATGTGTCAGTGAAAAAATGGTCATAGTTATATTAAGTTAAAAATGAACAAAAAACTTTATCACAACCTATTAATTTAATGATAAATTTGGAGTCCAAGGTTTAAGCGCTACCTTTGGCCTAACTAAAGAAATTTTGGAGGACACATTGCAAAATCCAAGAATTCCTTAAATTACTTAGTATTTAAATGCTGTGTGTTCATTGAACCTTTGTAATAACCCCCTTATAACTTCTGAAATTATATTACTAAATAACTTCTGGGAGGCTCAACATATTTCCTGTTAATGAGCTCACAAACCTGAAGGTTTAAGAAAACAATACTGTGAAATATGAACACTTTTGAATGATTGATAGGAAAAAATGAAGAATAAAACCCACTGTGTGCTCTAAGATTTTATTAGGTTACTCCACCTGCAAAAACAGATGCTATATCTATTTCAGATCATTTTGTCAGTGATATTTTAAGCACTTTATAAATGATAATCAATCTTGATTTTAGAAGTTAAAAACTTTTCAAGATTTAAAGATCTCTCTGCTATCCACTGCTATTATAACACCACATTTTTAAGACAAATCTTTTTGTAATTAATATTAATTTTTCATGGAAAATGTCACTTCCATTTTTATTTTAATATTTTTAAAAAGTAATTGAGGGATGATAACATTCAGTAATTTATATAAGTTGATTTTTTTTAAACTAGACTCTAACATTGAATATTTGTTTTAAATATACTGAAAATAAAACAATAAGGATTTGGTTACAGCTTGGAAATAGTCTATTCATCTAACTACATGAGTATTTGAGTTAGCGAGAGGTAGTCTGAAATTGGTTCTATGTATGTATGTATGTATGTATGTATGTATTTATTTATTTATTTATTTATTTATTTATTTATTTATTTATTTTTCTGAGACGGAATCTCGCTCTGTCGCCCAGGCTGGAGTGCAGTGGCCAGATCTCAGCTCACTGCAAGCTCCACCTCCCGGGTATACTCCATTCTCCTGCCTCAGCCTCCCGAGTAGCTGGGACTACAGGCGCCTGCCACCTCGCCTGGCTAGTTTTTTGTATTTTTTAGTAGAGACGGGGTTTCACCATGTTAGCCAGGATGGTCTCGATCTCCTGACCTCGTGATCCGCTCATCTCGGCCTCCCAAAGTGCTGGGATTACAGGCTTGAGCCACCGCGCCGGGCCTGGTTCTATTTATTTATTATTTGACCCTTGAATTACATAGGTTGTCTCTAGTCCTTTTCTCTTTTCCTCCTTTCCAGTATTTCCCACTCTTCTGCTTGCATGAATTCCTAATCTTTCTCCTTCCTTAGAGCTTGAAGCCACTAGATTTTATCGGGAGTGAGAGTAGCAGAAACCAAAAAGGTACACATACCTTGTTGCCTGTTTCACCTACCACAAGACCAGAAGAATATAGATAATAAACCTTCATTTCCAACTGTGAAGTTCACCAGGTGGAGGGTATAGATTAAAAGTGTATTTACCATCTGATTAAAATATGGACCAAAGACCCCAACAGACACTTCGCCAAATAAATATGTAGGTGGCAAATAAGTATATGAAAAGATGCTTCACAATGTATGTCATCAAGGAAATGCAAATTAAAACAACAATGAGATATTGCTCTGTATCTACTATCAGAATAGCCCAAGTCCAGAACACTGACAAAAAATGCTGGCAAGGATGTGGTGCAACAGGGACTTTTGTTTCTTATGGGTGAAATGCAAAAATGGTACTGCCACTTAGGAAGTCAGTTTTGCAGTTTCTTACAAAACTAAACATATTCTTACTATGTGATCAGCAGTTGTGTTCCTCTGTGTCCCCAAGGATTGAAAACTTATATCCACACAGAAACCTGCACATGGATGTTTATAGTAGGTTTAATTATAAATCCCAAAACATGGAAGTAACCAAGATATCTTTCAATAGATGAATGGATAAACTATAGTATATATGGACAATGGAGTGTTATTCAGCATTAAAATGAAATGAGCTATCAAACTGTGAAAAGACATGGAGGAAACATAAATGCACATTACTAGGTGAAAGAAGCTTATCTAAAAAAGCTACATACTGTATGATTCCAACTGTACAACATCCTGGAAAGAGCAAAACTATGGAGATATAAAAAGATCAGTGATTGTCAGGGGCTCAGGGAGGTAGGGATGTATAGGCAGAGCACAGAGGACTTTTAGGGTAGTAAAACTACTTTCTATGGTACTCTAATGGTGGATACCTGTCATTACACTTTATCCAAACCCGTAGAATGTAAAACAGCAAGAGAAAACCCTAATATAAACGATGGACTTTGGGTGAGAATGATACGTCAATATGAGTTCAGCATTTGTAACAAACATACCACTCTGGTGGGGGATGTTAATAATGGGGGAGGCTATGAATGTGTGAAGGCAGGAAGTATATGAAAAATCTGTACCTTTCACTAAATAGTGCTGTGCTCCTAAAACTGCTCTAAAAAAGTCTATTAGAAATGCATATAGATCAATGTCATTTAGGTACAAAACACTAAGTACATTTATACAGAGAGAAAATAATTACCCTTTATCTCATAATTAACTTTATGTCACACACACCCCCCCCACACACACACATTCTGTCACACACACGCATACACACACACTCTCACACACAAATGGATTTACTAAAGGAAACAGAAAAGTTACATGCAAACAAAGCATCTCTAATAGATTTGTGCCCTTCTACTTTGTGAATGCTTTCTGCATCATGGAGACACTTTGGGACAATGTAACCTTTTTTTTTTTTCTTCTTTTTGTCAAGAAATGGGGACTGTAAAAATTGTCTTTTCTGACAGGATGTTACCATAAGAAGAAATTATCTAATAGAATTAAATATTATTATTTGTCCTTTATTCACAAAAAACTTGTTCTATAATTCTAATGTCAACAGTTCTTCCTTCTATGGTGTCATAATCAGGATTTTTGAATTAACATGTTTCTGAATACCAGAGGATTATTTTTAGAGAATTAGAGGTAACTTTTAAATTATTATTGTTTTAAATGTCAGTAGATATACATATTTTACCAAATTGATGTTGCAATAACAAAGTAAAGTTTAAGTGACATTTTGCCCAAAGTGATAAAAAGTGGCATTTCATAAAAACTTAAAGTATTGATACTTAGAATATTCGTAACATAATTTGAAAAGAAACTGCCTTGAAATTACTACTAAGTTGCAGTTCTGTACCACCACAATTTTTGCTTCAAGTTCAGACTGTGATACTGTCAAACCAATATTTATTTCTCTGTTTCTTGTTTGTATGTTTAGGAGATAGAGCCTTGCTATGTTGTCCAGGCTGGTCTCCCAAATCCTAGACTCAAGCAATCTTCCCCCTTTGGCTTCCCAAGTAGCTGGGATTACAAGTGCATGCCACCATGACCTGCTAAAATAATGTTTCTCTTTTTATCCTTGGCCAGCATCCAAGAAAACTGGAATAAACATTGAAAACTAAAGTAATCTGGACCACATTTCCTCAGACCACTAGTAATTACTAGAAAGAAGATGATAATAAAAGTCCATATTTTATAGAATATCAGAACAGTTAAAATACAATGGAAGATATATTTGCCTGCAGAGTTATTTATATAAAAATAATAATATTGCAAATTCTGGAATAATTTTAAAAATTGAAACCAATCTAATATCTCTGTTAACAAAGACTCATGCCACTGAAATTTATATGAAAAACCTAGTGGTAAAAATTTGATGACATGTTGCTATATTTCTCTAAAATGATTATGCCTGGAATGATACTTAACTTCTCTTATAATTCTGCCATTAAACAAAGGCTCTATCAATTTTGTTTTACTTTAGTTTTCATTGCTTACATTTTTGAAACATTTACCTTTTCATTCTAATAATGACAGGTGGCATGGTTTTTTGTCAACACAGTTATGTTCACCATTCTCATGAAGTTCTTTGTGAGAAGGCAGCATTACACACACAATTAGCCATAAGCTATCCCATTATATCTACTACAGAGAGGGCATGAAAGTTTTCATTTCTTACTTTACCCCTTACCACATACACAAACTGTAAAATCTAACAAGCCTGGAGCTTTTATGAATACTTGATCAAAGTTAAAACTTGATGTGCACTAGAATGTGTTGGTTGTCTTCAGGTCAGCATGTGGATCCAGAGGCTTGTATACCCCCTGCAGTCCTTAAATCACAGTCTGTTCCAAGATATGCTTGCTTGCAATTGCAAGATTCTGCAGAAAACACCAAATACAATATTTTCATTAAAATATTTGTTTCTATTAATATTTAAGATTTTCAATAGAATTCCAAGTATTATAGTAACTGCTATAATGTGTTTTCTCAACCAAAAAATTTTTCAGAGTTTCAGCAACTTTGGTACATTTTTATTTTCTTTTTTTCTCTCTTTCTTTTTCTTTTTCTTTTCTTTTCTTTTTTTTTTCTTTTTTTTTTTTTTTGTTGTTGTTGTTGAGATGGAGTTTCGCTCTTGTTGTCCAGGCTGGAGTGCAATGGTGCAATCTCAGCTCACTACAACCTCCGCCTCCCGTGTTCAAGCAATTCTCTTGCCTCAGCCTCCCGAGCAGCTGGGATTACAGGCATGTGCCACCATGCCCGGTTAATTTTTTTGTGTTTTTAGTAGAGACAGGGTTTCGCCATGTTGGCCAGGCTGGTCTCGAACTCCTGACCTCAGGTGATCTGCCCGCCTCGGCCTCCCACAGTGCTGGGATTACAGGCATAAGCAACCGTGCCTGGCCACATTTTTATTTTCTATATAGTGTTTGCTTTTACTTAACTGACTACTCAGTTATTTGGGACTTGGAGATAAATTCTGTATTTATTAGATAAAAAATGTTTATTTGTTAGATAAAGCAGAAATTTAGTCACCAAAACAATTTTTTTTAGCCAAATTAAACATCATAGAGCAGGTTTAGAGACTCTCCTTATATAAACCATTCTTATGTGTGACTCTGGCAGGATACACTTCTTTTAGATTACATGTATGTCAATGGAGTTGAATAGCAAAAGTGGTGAAATCATTTTGTAAAATAAACATTTATTGATTTACTTTTTAGAAAAAAGTCTATAATAGTCCTAGTATGACTGTCTTTATTAATAGCTACTATTTTGAAAAAGAAAAATGATAATATTTATGCTTATGAAAGGATAAATATTAAATTATCTTTATCATAAAGAACTATAAATGTGGCAGAATTTACTACTAACATAATACTGTGCTTCATTCTTAATTTACTACTAACATAATACTATGCTTCATTCTGCTATGGGGAAAAATATTAATTGTACATGCTTCAATTGATGTCTTCCAACTTTTAAGAAATTGTTCACAAAAAATTAAAATCTAATTAAGTTAGACTTGTAAGGATGAAATACTCAAAGTAGAAACTAGAATATGCCAATCAATGCATTATATATTCATTGAGTACTCTGGCATTTCTTTCTAATCAACAGAAGTTAACACATTTACTGATAAAAGTAGCAAAAAAGCAGAGAGAACAATTAATGTTTTGAAAACTTTCAGAAACTGATGAACAAAAGATAATGATCATAAATTACTAGCTAATTCAGAAGTACAGAATTGAGTTTTAAGATGTAAGTATACAATCATACATTGAACTAGTTCCTACCTACAACTTCAGCAAATATATAGAAGGTTCATTTTAAGACCTAAAGTTACTAAAGCTAAAAGAAATATATTATTGAATGATCTTATAACCATTTCTCTCCTTCTTGTACTGTTATTTATATATTAAATTGCTATTTCACTGTTCAGGTATATATGTAGTATTTACCTAACTTTTTAATTTCTTGAAGGTTTTGTACTGTTTCGTATTTATTTACTGTCCAATAATATCCAGTACAGCTCAGTGGACTTGTCAAATATTTGTTAATTTGCTGTACTAGCCACACTCAAGTTACACATGTTCATATGTATTGGAGATGGTGCAAAGTTGTATATAGTAGGTAGTAATACTGACTTGAAGTAGCTTAGAATCTAGCAGAATTCAACGGATCAAAGAAAGTCAATGGCTTACTCAGGCTATGAATTCAAAGTAGATAGGTAAATTTCAAACTGTACAAAATAATTATCTATTGGCAGTGATGTAATCTAGACTACTTACACACTCGTAGTAAAATAATGTTGCTAGTAGCACAGTAGCAGAGTTTAAAGTTTGCTAAATTAATTGTGGGCTCAAAACAGCTTTCATCTTTCCTATTGTGTTTACATTTTATTCTAAGACTGGATAAAGTTCTTTTTAAAATTTTGGGGTCGAATACATATATTTAAGAAAATATATAAAGATCACTTTTTAAAGTTGCTTTTGGACCGGGCATGGTGGCTTATACTTCTAATCCCAGCACTTTGAGAGGCCGAGGCAAGAGGGTCACCTGAGGTCAGGAGTTTAAGACCATACTGGCCAACATGGCAAAACCCTGTCTCTACGAAAAATACAAAAAATTAGCCAGGCATGGTGGCATGTACCTGTAATCCCAGCTACTAGGGAGGCTGAGACAAGAGAATCACTTGAACCCAGGAGGCGGAGGTTGCAGTGAGCTGAGACCATGCCACTGCACTCCAGCGTGGGTGAAAGAGTAAGACTCCGTCAAATAAATAAATAAATAAATAAATGTTGCATTTAGATAGTTTAATAGTGACCAAGAGGTATTAATATATTTTACTGAAGACCACATGCTTTAAATTATATTTTCTTCTAGAGGTAAGAGAACAATTATATAGTGTTCAAATGACATTTATGTTCATCATTTCATATTATCCTCAGAATGATCCTTGGAATAAGACGAGGACAGTATTATCTCCACTTATAGATGATGAATTTCAGATTAAAAAGCTCAGCACTGTACAATAAAAGCCTACAGAAACTGAATGACTACAGGTTGATTTGAATTTTTATCTATTTGTCTCCAAGTCCCGTATTTTATTCTCTGAAACATCCACTATTATCTATGATAATGAAATGTTTTTGACTTATAAAATGATTAACTATAAATCTTAATTACCACCTCTCAGAATCCATTTCTTAGTTAATATAGAGGTTTTCTTTCTTGAATTTGGTTTCACTTAGCTTTGTTTTTAATAATGGAAGGAAAGGTGGCAAATATAACTTATGTTTATAAATTTAAAAATAACCATCAGGAAGTGCAAACATTTCATTTACTGTGTTTAGTTTCTATCCTTAGATGAACTCCACAATGGTTTGGACTTACTTAATATACTTAAAAACATTTGCACCTCTTGTTCAGATCATTTTAATAAATATTGATTGACTGCGTATTCTTGGCAGGGGAATTGCAAAGGAAAGTGCAGTCCTTGTTTAGGAAGGTAATCATCTAAGCAAAATATATACGGAAAAAGTAATTACAATATAGCCTGGTTAAGTGCAATACAAACACTGGAAAATAGGAAACTATTAACTTTAAAGAGCCATATAAGGTCAGATTGAGGAACAAAACTGAAGCAACATTCAGTAACTGGGAGCAGAATATTAACAGTCTGTTTATATGAGGATGGCATCATATTATCACAAACTATAAGTTATCTTAATAGATAACTGTCTAATTAATAAGAGAAAAATATTCGTATATCAAAAGAAACATTTTAGTTAACATTTTTAACTGGTTATAAATCATAAGCCATTCAGCAGCATCTTATTTAATTTTATAGACATACTTTGCAAATAATTTTTCTTAGGGCATATGTCAGGATGATTTCATGTTGGGTGGTTGGCTTTGTTTCATTTTCACTGTCCTTGTTGGGCATCTTTCTTTCCTCAGGAGGATGTTGTCTCTTACACCCAGGTTATTTGTTAAAGTCTTTGGATCTATACTTAACTGATGACCTAGAAGAGCGATTCTCAAAAGTGTGAGTCCTGGACCAGCAGCAACAGCATCACCGGGAACTTGTTAGAAATGCACATTCTCAGGCCACTCCCTAGACCTACTGAATCAGAAACCTTGGGGTTGGAGCTCAGCAATTACCCTGCAGGTAATTCTGATGCATGCTCAAGTTTGAGAACCACTGGCCTACAAGAAGTGAACTACTGCAACTTATGAGGAGTCATGAGATCCAGCTCACTTTTGCTCAATACCTATCAAAAGCTTGTCCAAGAGTGATTATGGAGGATTGCATGCAGGACACACACTCCATTAAATCCTCTAAAATCTAACTTTGATTAATTAAGTACAGGGTTATTGCTGATGGCCTCATAACTATACCACCATTATACTGGATCCATATAAAATTGCTTAATGTTGGTAGCCTAAATTTAGGAACAATATAGTTTTAAAAATACTTAATTGGCTACTTTATTTAAGAATATTTTAGGGATGTCTTTCAGTATCTTTTCCAGTGTTTACTACCTAAGATCCCACTGGGGTTAAAATATAACTCAGATGTCACTGTTAGGAATAGTTCTGTTTGTGAGCAACTTACTTCCTTTCATCTTACACAGTGAACCCTGTAATTTAATTATGATTTTCTCTTCATACGAGCTGTTAGAAAGCTTAGCATTAAATTTGTGGCTAACCTCTAGCAAAGATATAATACTTAATGACGTGACTGTTCTGATTCCAAAACTTTTTTCTCTTGTTTTTTTCTTTTAAAATAAAAACACATTTAACTTATCTTCTTACTTGTGCGGTGTAATGGTCATTTTAAGTTTTTTTTTATCGACAAGTTGAAGGATTGCTTAATTAATTAACAAATAATATTAAAACCTATGTGTCTATAGAAGATGCTGAACTATACGAAATTTTGCAAGAAATAGAATTCAGAAGCATTACTACAGTTTTGGGTTAATAAAATGGAATGGAGAATGTAATGTCAATAAAGATACTCTCGTCAAAATGAGAATCTGAAACTTACAGTGGCTCAAGGATTTTCTGGTGGTCAGTGAGGCTAGTTAATGGCAGAACCAACATGAGAATTTAAGTCACCTAACCTAGATGTCTAAGTACTTATTACATTGTTTCATGGGGCTTGAAGTCTTTAATGCAATTTAAAATTGTATATTTACTTTTAAAATATTACATATACATATATTAATATATATAACCCATTCCTTTTAGATTATGTATTCTTCATTTATATTTTATATGTTATCTACATTTAAAAATCTACAGAGAAAAAGTAGGTTTTTCTTTTAAGAAATATCATTATCCACAGCATTAAGCATTCAGATTCAAAGAACCTTAGGGATACAGAGATTTGAGGGATTAGATGAATAAGTTGAGGCCTCTACGACTACTTGCCTAAAGTAATACAGCTCTTTAGTGGTAGAATCAGGACTGGAACATAAGCCTCTTTACTCCTTGTAGTAGAGGTTTTGCTACCATAGAGAAAGACAGGCAAACAAGAATTTTTTCACATAAAAAGTAATTGTGATGTGTAATAGTCCAATTAATGCAGAGATGTTTTAAGCCAGAATAAAGATGGGGAGTTGTTGAAACTAATTTAATTGTGCCTATCTGTTCTTGAAGTAGGGCCTGTTCTTTTATCACATTTATCAATCTTTTTATCCATTCTATTCTATAAATGCATATCACAACTCACTACAGGAGGTGACTGAGTGAGCTTTACAGTGATAAATTTTTCTTGTTAGGAGAAATTACATCCACTAACTTGAGCTACTTCAGCATGAAATTGAAAAAGAATCATTTTGTCTTAATTTACATTCTTGATTCAATGAGAAAAATGTGAATTAACCCAACAGAACTACAGATGCTTGCCTCAGAGACTAAAGGTAAACTAAATTGGTATCATTAGAAGTTCATCAATTTAAACATCCTCCAATTTATTAGAATAGATTTTAAGCAAGGTTATTAAGATTAGTTATGCTGAACCTATATATGTTTCCAAATGTTCATTTTTTACTTTGGTTCAATTTTATTGTTTTTGATACATCTTTATCAATACTCCTGTGCGGTTTTCATTTCTCACCTAAGCTGTGCACATCATTTCTTAATCAAAATCACTGGGATAGTGCTGCAGTTCACTAGCCTTAGGAGCTGCTATTTGCTTTGAATAAATTACATGAAAACATGTTGATTGATAGATGTTGCATGTCAGAAAAGAAGATAACTGTATCTTCTTCAGCTTACTAAAAGGTCATGCACACAGAGTGATAGGAACAGCCACAGACAACTTTGAGATAAAGTGTATCATGAAAAGGTGTGCAATCCTGAAGCTGTGAAACATGGACTTGAAAAGCATTTTCTTTTCAAATAGAAAGAAAGTATATCCAGTTACATTTAAGTGTTAAAGTAAAAATAAAATATACTTCATCTTAACTATATTTCCCAATATTTTAGTAATACACAATCTCTGCTTTTCTCATGTGATTAAAACAGTGAAATTCATAATTATTTTTAATTGATCTTTTAACTTAAAATCTTGTAAGGATATGGAAAAATTTGAGAAAATATCTTAATTTTATAATACACATTTATATAACAGTCTTAGGGAAATGAAATAAATCTACATGTAGATAAATATTTAATATTAATAAACTGGAAACAAGATTTGATAGGCTTTCCTTTTTAACTTGAATCTCCAACATATCTAATTGTGTCTAGAAATAATCTGTGAATTGAGGCTTATGTTTTGTTTTTTGTTTCATTTTTCAGGCGATCGGTATGTTTCTGAAGTGTGGGATTTTAAACTGCATTTACCTAAATGTTTATATTAAAACAAAACCAAAAGCACTTAAAATAAACCTCTGCATGTAAATATTGTAATTTTTTTTTGGTCATTCAGCATACTTAAGGCATATCTGTGCTAATGTTAAGCCTAATATTAAAAAGGAAATTCTGTTCTTTTATTAATATTCTGTATCTTTGCATTCATTAACCTAGCTAAGTTTAGTTAAAAACGAAATCCGACAGTGTTTTGGAAGTATAGTTTTAAAAGTAGGATGGAATGTTTTTAGTTTCAGAAAAAACACTAGCCATGTTCTTATCTATCCCAAATTACTTTGTTCTCCAACAGAGCTGCCAAACTGTCAAACTGTCCAGCTTCAGTATATAACAAAGATTCTGTTGTATTGTAAAGATATTCATAACAATTTTTATGGAAGGCTGAAAGTGTATAAGTTCACAGTTGTAGCGATAACATGGCACTCTTCACTGTTTGGCTTGTTTATATTGGCACAGATCCCCAAAGCGGAGACTGACAGAGTCATGCAGAAATCTGGTATTTGAGTTGAAATTTACACACTTTAAGTGATGAACTAAACAGGCTGGTGTTTTCTTTTTCTTACTCAAAAAGTGCAAGGTTACACAATACAGACGGTTTTCATCTTTTCCCATAAATGCACAGATTCCTGGGATATAAATGACTGAATTCATCACCAATTCATCAGGGACGCTGAGCTATGCAGTTCTGTTTACAGTGGCAGAAAGTTAATATAAATTTTCATCAGAAGGGGAAGTTTACACATATGATTCTATTTGTCCTTCATTATTAGCACCTGAGTCTAGGCTAGAACGCATAATTGTCTACAGGCACAGGCCAAATAGATGCAAGGGAAAGGCAAATAAGCACACCAAAAATAATTTTATGGTTGTCTGTTACAATTCTCTCACTGGGATTCTTAATCTAGAAAATCAATAAACAACAGGAGTGAAACTCTTTTCCTCTGCTCAGGCATGGCACAGCCGAAAGTAGCACACAGAAAAACCATTGTGCTTCTTTTTGTTTTAGTTTATTCTTTCTGTGAAGTTTATTGGATCCCCTTTTTCCTCAAGCAAAATATATCCTGAGTCAGTCTGCTGTTTTTTATACATTTTTCAATCATTTTTTTGGTTCAAGTGACAGCAAATTTGACCTGGCAAAATAGTACCTTCATTTAATTTTTGAAAATAAGTTAATTTAGGAGTATCTATTTATCATAAAGATTTAAAAATTTTTTTATTGTATTACCATCTGAACATTTGTGGAAACTCAGACATTACAGTAGACCAGTGCTTTCTAAGGATGACATGGCTAACCCACACTAATGACAAAGCCAAGATCAATGATCCTGATTTTAGGGTAATGGACGTCTATTCCCTAATATATCTTGATATATTAAAAGATATATATTAAAAGTAGCCTATTTGTGGATATCATGCTCTGTCAACATCAAGGATACATTTATTATATCTAATTTTATATTTCATGCTTGTTTTAATATAATTTATTTTGTTGGAATTATTATTTAATATAGTTATTTAATATAATTTATTTTGTTGGAATTGTGTCTTTTAAGTTAAAATAAGCTAAATTAACCCATCTTTTACCCACTGTTGAAAGTTGTTTACTTTTTCCCCAAATCTGGACCTCAGTATCAACTTTCACATTATTTTATTCTTCTGGTTGACTTTGTTGATAAATAGCCTATGCTCTTTTTTGTCCCCATTTGTTCCTTAATAAAATATTGCTACTTCTGTGTTTAGTAGCCTAATTTTAATATAGTTAAAATTATATTAAAATTTAATATAAATAAATTTTACTTTTATTGATTTGTAGATAAATAATAATGTTCATTAAAGAAAAGACCATATATTTCTAACAAGCATAAAGAAAAATGTAGACTTAATACAACTTATGGAGGTTTAAATGCCAAATGTGACTAGGTAGTACATAAAAATAAATTATTGGAAAAAGATTTTGAAAGCAGTTGCACAGTTTTTGCAAATACATGTTTTGATAATTTTTCACACAGGTTAATTTAAAAGCAACAGAGCTAATTTTTACTATAATCTATAAAATCAATTCAATTTCTTTGTTTTTCTAATTTGCTTGTCAAAATCTTACAGTCTGTATTCTACATTAAATGTTACATTGATAATTTTAAGCAATTATTCAGAATCTTTCATTACATTTTTCTCTCCATTTGCCCTACTTACAATGAAAATTTATACATTTCTTTCACTTAAATTTCTCAAGAGAATGTTGAGCCATGATGATAGTATCTACCTTTCACCTATACTTATGCAGATTATACTCCCAGCAACATTTGTATAGTAAGTACAATTCCATAATTTTTCTGATGTACTACATTTAACTGATGTTATTTCTGTTCTTTGATATTAACATTATAAATAGTTCCAGTATATTTTACTAATTTTTAAGTAACATTTACTAAAGTTACATAAAGTGTTTATAATACATTTCATCTTTTATATTTATGGTTTCCCTATTAAAATATTTGAGAAGAGGCTGTATCAATATTCACCCAAAAGAGAAAAAGAGTCATACAGAGAATGTTGTGTCAATATGATAAGCATCTGGATGAAAACTAAACAAATTATGCAAATGGACAGATGTTTTCTGTATAAAATATGTGGATAGATTTTTCAGGTTTCATCCAGATGTTTGGAATCATGTGGATGTAATCATGACCTCTTTGTGACCCTTTCTTTCGCTATCACATGCAGATTAAATGACTCAGTTAAAAGCATTGGTATTAGATTTTAAAAATGCTCAGGATCTCATTTAGCCTTGACTTTAGTGTTTTTTTCACTAGAACAACCTGAACTACTAAGTCTCCAGACACAATTAGTTTGACTGCCTTTAATTTAAAAATTACTAAATATTAGTTGGTTACTTATCAACTCAAATCATGCATTTAGATTTTCATATATGCATATCTTCAAACATAGTTCTGACTTCTCATTTCTCCATTTTCCTTTGTTGTCTGTTTCTTTTTTTGGAATAAAACCTCACTAATTTATCTAATAAATTTCAGATTAATTAAACAAGTTACTCATTAAATCAAGATTATAGGGGAAGGATTTAAGGAATCAAATTGTTTTCAAACACTTGAACTAATGTAGGAGCACTCATTCTCATATAAATAGTGTGCTAATTACAAATTATTCTTTTCTGTTAATTAAGACAGGTCAGCAGGATTTCTACTTGGCAACACTTAGCTTAAGTGTTCAAGTTGCTATATGTACTTGAAGTTAATGAAACTGAATTACCTTTAAAATGTCAGGCTTTTCAGGCTTTTCATTATTTTCTGTGATTATTTGCACTCATTCCTTTTAATTATTTTAATGCAGAGAGATTTAATTTTATATGCATATTTATCTATCAATTTTATAAATTATTTTAGCAGTATTTAAAGATTAAATAATAGGTGAAGTTAGGATAATCACTCTCCCCCCACAAAAAAAAAAAAATCAACACAAAAATTTTTGTGCTGTCTAATTGATTTCAGAATGAAACTAGAAAGCCCTTACCAACCTGTTACAACTTCTTTTGGGGGTCTTCATTTCTACCATTTTTAAAACCACGTCATAAATGGCAGGTAGATATTCCCTTATGTGATCTGTAGGTTTTTTGTGTATTCAGAAGGATTCTACAGTTAAACCTCTCTTTAATGGATACAAATGCTGTTTTTAAAAGTCATGTATTTTATGCATAAGGGGAGGGGAGTTGGGAGAATAGTAGTAGACCCGATGCATATTTCCATGCTGGTTCCAAACTCCAGCAATCTCATTCTACTTACTTTTTTGTAGCATACTGTTTCTTGAACATGTGTTTATATATACTATTTGCCGTTTTTAGCTCTTTGAAACACCTTAAAATGAACAACCTTTTTATCTTTTCTACTTCCATCCCCACATTCAAAACAACAAAAAAAGGCATTAATAATAACGGTCAGATCAGTACCTACAAAAGTATGTAGCACTTGGCAGATGCTCAATGAATACTTGCTTAGTGAATGAACAAATATATTGACAGGAAAACAATAATGATTATTGTTTATTCATACTAAGGAGACATGAACAATGACATTGAGCAATTTACCAACTAATCAAGATCAGTTACGTATACATTACTATGTGAACTTTGGCAAGATTACACTATTCTGGCCTAAGTTTTCTGTCTTTTTGGTTTGTCTTATTTCTACTTTGTCTTTATGTTAGTGTAATTCTTGCAACTCCAAAATGTCTTCATATTTTTTCATAAAACTGAGGTCTTAATCATGGTACTCTTGTATCAATTATGTAAGTATAATTTCATTGAAACTAAGACAGAAATCATATATTTGTACTACCAAAATGTTAATACAGGAAAATTTAATCATGTATTATCAAATTTTATTAATCACTTTTATGTCACCTCTTTGAATAGTTATTTGAGATTTATTTTCCATATATATATATATATAAATCAAAGTATGTTTTCCCATTTTTTATTTTTATAATTGCATGGAGTCAGAGTTCTTGAAGATGTTTAAATGTCAGCATCAATGGTTACACCAAATATTTCACATTTATTGAAACCTAATTTAAATTTATACAATATTGTTTCAAATATTGTACAACTTCAAAGTTCTCAGGGCTCCAGAACTGGCCTGATTTCATTGATTAAGTACTCAGTGGTTGGCACTCTCTAGAACTTCCTCAATGATTGATGGAACATTGAATCTAAGAGAAGCTTTCAGGAGATATATAAGCTATAAGCTATAAGCTATATTTATTGTTGGGCTAATGTATGCTTATTGTAGGAGTATGTATCTTTGTAGAATGTTGAATTGTTTTTCATATCAGGCCTTTAAAATAAAAAGAGCTGTTACTCAATGATAAAATATAAAATGTTTTCTAATGCTATGTTTAACAATCTTTAATAACCACTCATCTCTGAAAATAAATACTGTTGATGTTTAAAACCCAAAGAAACATTATCAATTGGTTTCTTGGAAGTAATACATTCTTGTGAAATTAAATTCTTACCCCTACCCCCAAATAAATGAAAAACAAACTTTTGTAACAATAACTAATAAGCTGTGTATCTAATTAGACAAAATGGAAAATCTATCGATCCTACCTGATTTCTTTCTTGTCAGGCGTCTAAAATTCTCTATTAATTTCCTTAAAGCTATCTTAGCAAGTAGAAGTGAAGCTATTCTAAATAGTGTTGCATTGACAGCTACTTATTTATTCATAATTGTGATGATGTGTTTTCCGGGATGCAATTTCACCATTCTGTACATAGAGTGATGTTACTTGTTTTATTTGACCAAAAGTTGAAATTGAACTGGATCTTGGATCTGTAAATATATTCCTCATCTCAGGGATAATGAGATGTTAAAAACTGAGAAATAAACAAATTAGGAAATTAATTTTTTCACAAAAAATTGAAAAGTCTGGAAGTCATTGCTTGCTGGCATTGACTCAATGGCTGAAGGATGTTACACCTGAAGTTTTGGTAATAATATGTCCTTTATAGTCACAAGATAGTGGGGACTATGTCCCAATACATGCAGAAATAAGGGGAAGGCCACAGGACTAAAGAATGCCTATATTAGGAAAGTAACTCCCCTGTAGACTTTTGCTGATGTGTCATCTATTAACACTATGTTCCATAGATACCCCTAACTTTAAGGGAGAGAGAGAGAAGTTTTCACCAGTACACATTATCTTCTCTAATAAAGTCATGTTTGTTAGTAAGGAGGAAGGAGGCAATATATATTGAGTATTCCCCTAGAAGACTCTGCCACAGAGATGGATATAAGTTCATTTCACCTAAGAACAAAGGGTGATATTTATCATTCATCCAATGAGACATTAAGTGCTTGCTGTATGTCAGAAACTGTCCTAGGTGATAGAAATACAAAAATGAATAGATAGGACATATTTCTCACCCTGAAAGCACGCATACTTTTTTAAAAACATATTTTATTAAATAATTAAAGTATTAATTTAAATGTGATAGTGGATTGGCTAGGAAGTAACAAGCACAACTTTTTCTGCTTGGGAAAAAGTCAGGGGACTATAATGAAAGGGAAACTCAAGCTTAGTCCTAAAAGATGAGTAGGTTTGAGAAATATGCAAAAGGAGAGGAAGAGTGGGAAGGAAAAAAGCTTTCCCTGGCAGAGGGATCATCCAGTTCAAAAGTGTAGAGTCATTTATTCATTTAGCAATTGTTTTTTAGCAGCTAGTTGTGAAGTAGAGTGAGCCAATAAGTGAGGACACATGAATGACTAAAACTGAAATGAACTTCACCTTCTAGAGCCTGTGGTCTAGTCCTACAAAAGTATGTGGTCTTAGTGCTTTGGCCCAGCTGGAGCACAGGATGCCTGTACAGAAGGCGAGCCCTTATAGAACTCAAGAAATCTCCTTAGGGATACGAATTAAGGAGAAAAGGAGCAGGGCACCTAAAGGGTGGAGCTGTAAGACCCCATCCTCACTTTTGACCTGTTAATTGTTTTAGAAAGGTGAGCCATTAAATAGATTTTTAGCAGAGAATGATACAATCAAGTTTGAATTTTATAAGGTTAGAGTAACAGCCGTAAAAAGGATTGATCTGGGCTAAACTTTAAGAATTAAAATTGGGTATTCACTTAGTAGATTGCTCTGATAGACCAACAAGAGATAAGACCTGAGACTGAGGCTGTAGTTACAGTAATGTAGAGTAATGAGTATAGCAAATACTAAGGAAGCAGTATTAACAAGACATGGGGAAGGTTTGGATGGAAGGGTGGCCAGGATAAATCAAGCATATCTCTAAAAGTTTTTAGACTTCTATTATGAGGAACACTATTAAAAAGATCTTAAGGAGGTAAAGGAGCAAGCTTTGTGTATTTGAGAGATTCTAGATAGAGGGAACAGTATGTGCAGTGGCGTTAAGATGGAAGTGTGCTTTCTCTGAGGTTTAGCAAGGATACCAGTGTGTCTGGAGCAGAGTGAGCAAAGGGTATAACAGTATGAAAGTTAGAGTCTTCAGGATAGCAGTTGGACAGTTTACGTACAGATTGTATTCTAAACAAGACAGGAAGTCCATGGAGGCCTTAGAAAAGGGAATTAACATGATGTGGCTTAAGGGTTTTTTTGGGTGTTTTTGTTTTTGTTGTTGTTGTTTTGTTTTGTTTTTTGGGACAGAGTTTTGCTCTTGTTGCCCTGGCTGGAGTGCAGTAATTTTTAAAAGGTTTATTTTGGCTGCTCTGTGCAAAATATTTTGAAGGCAGTGGAAAGGGGAAAATGGAAAAAATAGAAGGGTATTATGAAAGTCCAGGGAAGAAATGATAGGAGCTTGAACTAGGCTGTGTGCAGTGGAAGTGGTATAAAGTTTTATAAATTCTGGGTGCATTTCAAAGATTTTGTTAATTTTTGATAGGTCGATGTGAGTTTGTCGGAGATAAAGGGGAATCAAGGATGATCGCAACATCTGGGGTTAGTTCAAATTAGTGAATTGAAAAAGAGCAGAAGGGTACTTGTTTGTTTTGTTTTGTTTTCTTTGGTGGTGGGGGGCTTGTTAATAAGGAGTTCAGTTGATAAATTATTAAATTTCATAATTTTATTTGAGAAACAAATGGCATGATCAAGGCAAATGGACAAATTCAGGGAGTTCATGGGAGACATGGGAACTGTAGATAAAAATCTATGAGTTGCCAGCATATAGATGATATACAAGATCATGAGTCTGAGTAAGACCACCTAGTGAATTAATGAAGAGTTTAGAGGAAAAGGGAAGGGAAGAATAGGGGTAAAGAGAGGGGAAAAAAGGTGCTCACAAACACTTTAAGATTAGGAGAGGTAGAAAACATGGTCAGAAAGCTGAGAAGTAGCAGCCAGTGCACAGAGTGATAAGAAGAAGGAAAGGTAGATGAGAACTGGGAAAAGACTGACATCAAATGATGAGCAGAGGAAGAGAAGCTCACAATACATTTTTGTCCAGACTACTTTCATGGCTTATTAGAAGTGAGATTCATGTTACTATATCCTATTTTGAACTTTCACATTTAAAGTAAGTGTACAGAAGAGACGTCCTGAAAGAGGTGGATCAAAATTTTCATCTCAGTGTAATTGAGCTGTACTGATTGCTGGTACAGACAGACGGTTTTCATTTTCCATGACTGATATGCTATTCTCTCTTCATAGTTAAATTTTTGAAGGCCAGTATTTATTCCATTCAATTATCTCTTTATGGCCATGGCATTTATTTGGTGTTTAAGGCATGTTAGAACAAAGAAGAGGAAATGGGTTGGAAAAGGATAGTGAATAAAAATAGGATAAGAAGAAGAGTACAAGAGTAGATGTAATTCATACTTGTGCTTCTACGAAAGGGCTCATTTTGCATATTTGTAACTTACAAGGTTGATTTTATAATTTCAAACTTTTCCTTAAGTTAAGATTTCCCACAGACAAATGTAATCTTTTGAACCAAACGGATATAAAGATAGAATAAAAGGCACTTTAAAAAGTATGTCTTTTACCACAATGAGATACCATTTCATGCCAGTTAGAATGGCGATTATTAAAAAGTCAGGAAACAACAGATACTGGAGAGGATGTGGAGAAATAGGAATGCTTTTACACTGTTGGTGGGAGTATAAATTAGTTGAACCGTTGTGGAAGACAGTGTGGTGATTCCTCAAAGATCTAGAAACAGAAATACCATCTGACCCAGCAATCCTATTACTGGATATATACCCAAAGGATTATAAACATTCTGCTATGAAGACACATGCACACATATGTTTATTGCAGCACTAGTCACAATAGCAAAGACTTGAAACCTACCCAAATGCCCATCAATGATAAACTCAATAAACAATATGTGGCACATACACACCCTGGAATACTATGCAGCCGTAAAAAAGGATGAGTTCATATCCTTTGCAGGGACATGGAGGAAGCTGAAAACCATCATTCTCAGCAAACTAACACAAGAACAGAAAATCACACTGCATGTTCTCACTCATAAGTGGGAATTGAACAATGAGAACACATGGAAATGGGGAGGGGAACATCACACACCAGGGCCTGTCAGGTGATGGAGGGCAAGGGGAGGGATGGCATTAGGAGAAATACCTAATGTAGATGATGGGTTGATGGGTGCAGCAAACCACCATGGCACATGTATACCTATGTAACAAGTCTGCACGTTCTGTACATGTATCTCAGAACTTAAAATATAATATATATATATATTTTTTAAGTACCTACTGATATTTCTCAACGTCTCTTGATACAAACTGGTTGTGTGCTGGTGCAGTGAAAACAGATAGGAATCCAAGAAAGACTCTTGCAACAGAAAGCTTTTGTATCAGTGAGTGTGAGGGTTGGGGGAAGGAATAATTTCAGTGGAGAGCCAAAGACTAGCCAGATTTTTAGAGGAGAATTTATCAGACAACTTGCCTTAGGACATGTTTTGGAATGTAGTAGAGGAGAAGTTAAATTTCAGGGGAGAGATGATGGCTAGACAGTTACACTACAAAATAGAAATTTCTTCTTATTATTGGTACATTAAATGTATAATTCATTAATAACTTTAATGAAGGATATTCTACTGTTGTATTTCCAACCAACTTTTGCCTTCATTATTTATCTCTTGAAAGCCAACATATTCTTTTCTGTAAATTTGAGGTTATGTTTAATTGCTAAAATTGTATTCTGCATAATCATTTACTTTGTCCATGTTTTAATGTTTTATAATTATTATTGTAATTAATTTTCAGTAATATGGCTTAAAATACTAGTTTCTATCCAAAAATTATTTTAAAACACCAAATAAATGAATAGAATAAATTGGAATTTAAATAATAAGACTATATATCATTATTATTAATTTATCAGCTGAAAGTTATTATATTGTTATAACTTAAGGGTTTGATTTTTGTTTTGGTATAGTTTGGATTTTTTTGTTAATATAATTAGTTATTAGCTTTATATTTGTGAAAAGTCATGTTCTAGTGCCTTGCACAGCCTTTTCCAATTTATGTTATTGCAAGACCTTCTCAAAGTGAACAGAAAAGCAGAGCTTTTAATAATACAGAAGCAAGACTATACTTTCAGGGATCATTTCTATAGTTTATTACTAGAGAAATTTCTCTGAACATGTAGAGAACCGACCACTGCTCAGTGAAATAAAAGAGGACACAAACAAATGGAAGAACATACCATGCTCATGGATAGGAAGAATCAATATCATGAAAATGGCCATACTGCCCAAGGTTATTTATAGATTCAATGCCATCCCCATCAAGCTACCAATGAGTTTCTTCACAGAATTGGAAAAAACTGCTTTAAAGTTCATATGGAACCAAAAAAGAGCCCGCATTGCCAAGACAATCCTAAGTCAAAAGGACAAAGCTGGAGGCATCACGCTACCTGACTTCAAACTATACTACAGGGCTACAGTAACCAGAAGAGCATGGTACTGGTACCAAAACAGAGATATAGACCAATGGAACAGAACAGAGTCCTCAGAAATAATACCACACATCTACAGCCATCTGATCTTTGACAAACCTGAGAGAAACAAGAAATGGGGAAAGGATTCCCTATTTAATCAATGGTGCTGGGAAAATTGGCTAGCCATAAGTAGAAAGCTGAAACTGGATCCTTTCCTTACTCCTTATACGAAGATTAATTCAAGATGGATTAGAGACTTAAATGTTAGACCTAATACCATAAAAACCCTAGAAGAAAACCTAGGTAGTACCATTCAGGACATAGGCATGGACAAGGGCTTCATGTCTAAAACACCAAAAGCAACGGCAACAAAAGCCAAAATTGACAAATGGGATCTAATTAAACTAAAGAGCTTGTGTACAGCAAAAGAAACTACCATCAGAGTGAACAGGCAACCTACAGAATGGGAGAAAATTTTTGCAATCTACTCATCTGACAAAGGGCTAATATCCAGAATCTACAAAGAACTCAAACAAATTTACAAGAAACAAACAAACAACCCCATCAAAAAGTGGACAAAGGATATGAACAGACATTTCTCAAAAGAAGACATTCATACAGCCAACAGACACATGAAAAAATGCTCATCATCACTGGCCATCAGAGAAATGCAAATCAAAACCACAATGAGATACCATCTCACACCAGTTAGAATGGCAATCATTCAAAAGTCAGGAAACAACAGGTGTTGGAGAGGATGTAGAGAAATAGGAACACTTTTACACTGTTGGTGGGATTGTAAACTAGTTCAACCATTATGGAAAACAGTATGGCGATTCCTCAAGGATCTAGAACTAGATGTACCATATGACCCAGCCATCCCACTACTGGGTATATACCCAAAGGATTATAAATCATGCTGCTATAAAGACACATGCACACGTATGTTTATTGTGGCACTATTCACAATAGCAAAGACTTGGAATCAACCCAAATGTCCATCAGTGACAGACTGGATTAAGAAAATGTGGCACATATACACCATGGAATACTATGCAGCCATAAAAAAGGATGAGTTTGCGTCCTTTGTAGGGACATGGATGCAGCTGGAAACCATCATTCTTAGCAAACTATCACAAGAACAGAAAACCAAATACCACATGTTCTCACTCATAGGTGGGAACTGAACAATGAGATCACTTGGACTCGGGAAGGGGAACATCACACACCGGGGCCTATCATGGGGAGGGGGGAGTGGTGAGGGGGGAGGGATTGCATTGGGAGTTATACCTGATATAAATGATGAATTGATGGGTGCTGACGAATTGATGGGTGCAGCACACCAACATGGCACAAGTATACATATGTAACAAACCTGCACGTTATGCACATGTACCCTAGAACTTAAAGTATAATAAAAATAAATAAAAAATAAAAAAATAATAATACAAAAGCATGTTTATAAATATTTTCATTAAGTTTCACTAACAGGCAGTCCCTTACTTCTCAATAGGCATTATTACATACAATCATTTCTATGTCCATTGTTCAGAAATTTTTGTTATAGAAACAATGTTGTATATGATCCCATACCAATTCTCAAAAGCTTATATATAACCATAACATAACTTAAGTAATACTAACAGAGTAATGTCTGGACCCTTTGTGTCTGAGTCCAGATCTCTGAGGCCTAGAACAGAATGGGATGGAAGTGGCTCCATGTAACAGTTCTCATGGAAGCACATGGAGCAGTTTCTCACAGCATGAATGAGCAAAGGTTTGCTCAGTAATTTCTGATGGGGTTCTGTAGGGAGGATAGAGTGAATAAGGAATATTGTCTTTAAGAAGGGATGTCGTCTTTTGGGAACTGAATAGAGAATAGGATAATCTCAATTTTTTAAGTCATAATTTTGTTTTTATGTATGCACTTTAAAAATTAGCAGTCTAGTGAAGAAAATGAAAGAAAATATTGGGATTCTTGGGGTCAAATTAATACTATTTTAAAAACTAGACTGGGTGTGGTGACTCACACCTGTAATCCTGGCACTTTGGAAGGCTAAGGCAGGTGGATCATGAGATCAAGAGATCAAGACCATCCTGGCCACTGTTTCTACTAAAAATACAAAAATTAGCTGGGTGTGGTGGCACGCGCCTGTAGTCCCAGCTACTCGGGGGGCTGAGGCAGGAGAATCACTTGTACGCAGGAGGCGGAGGCTGCAGTGAGCTGAGATCACTTGCCACTGCACTCCAGCCTGGCGACAGAGCAAGACTCCATCTCAAAACAAAACAAATAACAACAACAAAAAACCCACTATTACCTTGGTAAATTACTCAACCTCTCTAGTACTACTTTCATAATACAGTGTGAGGAGATTTAATGAAATATTCTCCAGAGTGCTTTTTTAGCTGTAAAATGTTATATTCTGCCATTGTAGTTTCAGTAATGAATACAATGTAGTGGAAACAGACTTAAAAAATGGTCAGGGGACATCTTCTTACTTTCCATGCTTTGTGTAATAAATTGGGATGTTGTTATGATTAATAACAGTAGTAATAAATATGACTATAATTAGTAAGGTATCAAAATTTACCTAGTAAAGAAGTAGTTATCAGTTTTGGCTTATAATTAGAATCACTTAGATAGCTTTTTAAAAAAAAATAGATATTCGCCGGGCGCGGTGGCTCAAGCCTGTAATCCCAGCACTTTGGGAGGCCGAGACGGGCGGATCACAAGGTCAGGAAATCGAGACCATCCTGGCTAACCCGGTGAAACCCCGTCTCTACTAAAAAATACAAAAAAACTAGCCGGGCGAGGTGGCAGGCGCCTGTAGTCCTAGCTACTCGGGAGGCTGAGGCAGGAGAATGGCGTGAACCCGAAAGGCGGAGCCTCAAACCTAATTAAATCAGAATCTTTAGGAGTTCAGCCTAAGATTCTGTCTTTATAACATAGCCTTCTGTGGGATTCTGATGATGCTCTGAGTAAAGAGGCATTGTAGTAGATGTCCTTAGTGAACTGAAATGAAAATTTAGCATAATTTGATATTTTCATAAAAAGTTTTATATAGAAGAGCCCTAGCAATTGGTTTGTTTTCAGTATTTTTCATACTCTTTCTGAAGTCCTATTTAAACATAAATCTGCAGAGTAAACCATTTCTTCTTAAAGGTAAATTTCAGCTAAAAAGTCCTAATTTTTAGAATCTTGCATAATATAATTTTCTCATTTAAGTGTTCTTTATATTTAGTGTTAAATTATGCTTTTTTATATATCATAAGCAAAAGGCATATAGGAAATGGCAAACTGTTGCCTATTTTAAATCAAAATAGGGTCCAAACTGCTAAGATATATTTCAAATGTGTGAAGATATTTGTGGCATTGTGGCCATACCCAAGTACAAATTTTATCACTAACATTTCTTAAATTAATAAGTTAACATTGTACATATGTGTGTATCTATATTTCAAGAACATTTTTAAAATTGATATTAACATTGTGTCTTATATACATGCCATGAATATATACAATACTATGTTGTATGTATACAAAGTTATATTGTATATATACATGCTGTTTTTGTATAAGTATGCATTGCAGAATGACTAAACTAAGTGAATTAATATATACTTTACCTCACATGCTTATCATTTTGTTATGATAAGAATATTTTAAAAATCTACTTTCTTAGCTATTGTCTATTATAGTATACTTTGTCATTAACTATCATCACTATGATGTCCAACAGATATCTTAAATTTATTCCTCCTGTCTAAGTGAAATTTTATGTATTTTGACCAACATCTCCCCAATCCCTTATCCTCCCTCCTAGCCTCTGGTAACCACCATATTACTCTATTTCTATTAGTTCAACTTTTTAGATTTCACATACAAGTAACATCATGGAATATTTGTCTTTCTATACCTGGTTTATTTCACTTAACATAATGTCTTCTAGATTCATCCATGTTGTCACAAATGACACAGTTTTCTTTTTTAGAGCTGAATAGTTTGATTCCATATCTTAGCTATTGTAAATAATGCTGCAAGAGCATATCTTTGACATACTAATTTCATTCTATTTGAACATATACCCAGTAGTGGGATTGCTGCATCATATGGTAGTTCTATTTTTAATTTTTTGAGAAACTTCCATACTGTTTTCTATAATAGCTGTGCCAATTTGTATTCCTACCAAGAGCATACAAAGGTTTCACATCCTCACCAATACTTAGTAATTTTTTTTTTTTTTTTTTTTGAGACAGTCTCATACTGTTGTCAGGGCTGGAGTGCAGTGGCACAGTCTTGGCTCACCGCAACCTCTGCATCCTGGGTTCAAGCAATTCTCTTGCCTCAGCCTCCCAAGTAGCTGGAACTGCAGGTGCATGCCACCATTGTCAGCTAATTTTTGTATTTTTAGTAGAGATGGGGTTTCACCATGTTGCCCAGAATGGTCTCAATCTCTTGACCTCGTGATCCAGCTGCCTCAGCCTCCCAAAGTGCTGGGATTACAGGCATGAGCCACTGTGCCCAGCCTTTGTCTTTTAATAATAACCATTCTAACAGGTGTGAGATGATATGTCATTGTGGTTTTAGTTTGTATTGATCTGATGATGAGTGATGTCAAGCAGTTTTTATATACCTGTTGGTCATGTGTATGTCTTCTTTTGAAAAATGTCTATTCAGGTTCTTTGCCCATTTTTTAATCAAACTACTTGTTTTCTTATTATTGATTTGTTTGAAGTTCTCATATATGTTGAATGTTTAATTTCTTATTAGATGTATGATTTGCAAATATTTTCTCCCATTCCATAAGTTGTCTCTTTATTGTTTATTTCCTTTACTGGGCAGAAGCTTTTTTTTTAGTTTGAAGCAATCCCATCTATCTATTTCTGCTTTTATTGCCTGTGGTTTGGGGCTCATATCCAAATAATTATTGCCTACACCAATGTATTGGAGCTTTCCCCTTGTATTTTCTTCTAGTACAGTTTTATATCTACATTTATAGCTGTTTATGGTGTGAGATGAGGGTCCAATTTCGTTTTGCATATCCAGAAGATATCTAGTGGATATCCACTTTTCCCTGTACCATTTATGAAGAGATTGCCTTTTCCCCTTTATGTGTTCTTAACGTGTTTGTAGGAAATCAACTGACTGTAAATGCGTGGATTTATTTCTGGGTCCTCTTTTCTATTTCACTGATCTTTGTGTCTGTTTTTATGCCAGTACCCTGCTGTTTTCATTGCTATAGCTTCATAGTAGATTTTGAAAAGCAGATAGTTGTGATACCTCCAGCTTGGTCTTTTTTGCTCAAGATTGTTTTGACTATTGGGGTCTTTTGTGATTTCATACAAATTTTAAGATCTTTTTTTCTATTTCTGTGAAAAATATCATTTGAATTTTGATAGCAATTGTATTGAATCTGTGGATAGCTTGGGGCAGTATAGACATTTTAACAATATTAATTCCCCAATCCATGAACATGGGATATCTGTCCATTTGTTGGTGTCTTCTTCTATTTCTTTCATCATTGTTTTATCATTTTCTGTGTACAGATCTTTCACCTCCTTGGTTATATTTATTGCTAAGTAATTTTTGATGGCCATTATAAGCAAATACCATTTTAAATTGATTTTGTAAACATCCCAGGTAACCCATGGAAAGAACTTCTATTATATTTGTAAGTCTGTACATGTTTTGTCCACCCCCTTTTTATACCACTGTATATATAAAATACAAAACAAATTAAAGTAATATATTTTGAAATATATTTTTCAGCAAAGGATCAAAACACTGCACAGTGTTTGTAAGTGAAGTGTGTTTTAATAATATTCCATGAAATTTATGAAATTTAAGTGTTCTTATTGTCCTTGTATAGGAAAATATTTTTATACTTTTTCCCCGAGTGGAAATTGATTGACTAACTTACTAGAAATAATGCTTGACAGTGAGATATTATACAGATATCACAGTGTAATAAAGTTAATATTCTAATAATTGCCTATAACAGTAACAATGCTTTGACCCAAAGATTCCATGGAATTTTTTTTTTTGAGACGGAGTCTCACTCTGTTGTCCAGGCTGGAGTACAGTGGCATGATCTCAACTCACTGCAGCCTCCACCTCCCAGGTTCAAGCAATTGTCCTGCCTCAGTCTCCTGAGTAGCTGGGACTACAGGCACAGGCCACCACGCCTGGCTAATTTTTTTTTTTTTTTTTGTATTTTTAGTAGAGTTGGGGTTTCACCATGTTGGCCAAGCTGGTCTTGAACTCCTGATGTCAAGTGATCTTCTCGCCTCGGTCTCCCAAAGTGCTGGGATTACAGACATGAGCCACTATGCCTGGCCCTATAATTTTAAGAATGTAAAATTTTGCTTGAGTTAATCACTTTGTTAGTTATTTGCTATCATTCTTCACATAAGTAGACATAGAAATGAAAGAAATTTAAAATATCATACTGTTATTTGTCAGTTTTCATCACTGTCATTATTCTTACTTTGTACTATGTGTCTATTCTACTCCACCATTCTCCTCTAGTGCCTGTTATCTAACTTATCTTCGCAGCAACTTTTTATTCCACAGAATGTTACTGCCCTGTAGATAGATGTGCTCAAGGTGTTCTTTATCTCATCCCCTACATACATTTCTTGTCTCTTGTTTCCAAGACACATTAAATATGGCACAGCTAAGATCTTTAAAATAATTTTTAATTAAAGAAGAGTAGGGAGGTAGCAGTACCATAGAGGCTCAAATCTTGAGTGTCTAATTTGGTGTTGGCAGGGTAAGATTTTGACAAGAGCCCTTTTATAAAAATAGCTATTTCCATGGCTGTGGAATCACAGGAAGGTCCTGAGTGTGTATTTTGGATTTGTCCTCAAATTTCAGAATGCCTCATTTCTGTATACCAGTGTCCCAGCTGTTGCAGACTTTGTAATGCGTTAGTATTGGACTCAGAAACTGAGTTTCTGCCAGAGGATTCTGGCAGTAAGCATCCTCCTATAACAACAGACAAGTGGTAGGAGTAGAAATCCCAGGGGACTTCACAATAGCATATCTTAGGATTCAGTGTAATGGCTTAACTTCAATATAAAGGTGATCAGAGTTAAGTACAGCTTATTGTTCCACTCTGGTGTGTGGTCTGTTAGGTGCCAGTTATGTAAATGACGATAATTACAAGAGAGTGCCAAAATGTGTCCTCCATGAGAAACTATGCAGTTCTTAAATAGGTCATTCTGCAATCATAAGAAGCCTTCTAGGGGGGTAACAAAATCTCCCTTCTATGGGAGAGGTTTAATGTCTTCCGAGACAATGGGAGAAAAGGGCCATTTCGAGCAATGGCCATTTGGAATTTCTCTCAGATTGCAAAGTATTTGTTTTCCCAATGTCACTCTCAGAAATAAGGTTTTAATTTCCAATTTTAACTATCCATCTTTTTATAAGCATTCTTTCATGTGCTTCCTTTCTGATAACAAACCAAAATGATTAATTTAAAGAAGAGAAACATTAAACTGAAATCCAGTTTTTAAAAATACATGATAAAACAGCTTACATTAAATAGATATTCCTTTGGGCAGTAGTTTTACATATTAAAAAAGTGAAGTCACTTTTGGAAGAAACTTTAGCATACTCTTTATCACAAGATAAGTTACCTAAGTCCTTATCAACCCTATGGGTAATTTGATTTTTAATAGTTTTGTCTTTTACCTTACATAAAAATTGCTTCTGTAAAACAATGACTTTATTTTTAATGCTTCAAAATATAGTCATCCTTTTAAATCACTATCCGTATGGAATCCCTCCCATCCCCTTGGAATTTTCATATTTTTTAATGAAGTGTTCTTCCTCACAGTATTTTGATCTACCATATTGTGAATAACTAGTTTTAAAGATAGAGCATGACCAATGTAGTTTAGTGATCTATGTCATATATTGTGTAACATAATGAAAAAAAAAAAAGACTTAAAAGCAACACTATCAGGTAATTTTTTGCAAACTCTGAGGGGAGGGAACATTGCCTATTTGTCTACATTTTTATCTCTAGTATCTAACAAAGCTTACATTAATAAATATTAATTAGATAGACTTAATAAAGAAGAAGTTAGAAAATAAATATTAGTTAAATGAATAAGTGAAATATCTGGTACAATGGCCCATTCAATTCACTGATTCTAAGTGAGAATACAAACATAGGTAGGTAGATAGGTAGGTAGGTAGATAGACAGATAGACAGACAGATAGACAGATATTGGATATGTTTTTTAAGACATCAATTTCTAATGAAGAAGGCAAAGCAAGGTAAGAGAAAATATTTTGCCTGTTAGTTTAGAAAATACTGAAAAGGAATGATAATGTATACTATGGAGTATGGTGGAATGGGCATTCCCATACAGTGAAGTGGGATTGCAAGTGACTATAATCATTCTGAAAAGACATTATGATAATGTGTATCAAAATCTAATATCTGACTATGATTTGACCCAACAATGAAATTTTTTTGGAAGATAATTATAAGACTGTCTTATAAGGAAGTTCATTGCAATATTATTTAAAATTACGAAAATGGGAAAAGTCTAAATATCTATCAGAAGAGGATTATATTAAAGAAAATTGAGCTTTCTAAGAACTGGAAATAATGGTGTGCTTTGGTGAATTTGAAATTTGTTTCTATTTTTAGTGCAAAAGAACTGTATGGTGTTTGCCTAAATAAGCAACTATTTTACATAGAGTACTAAATGTAGATAGATGTACATGAATATTCGTAAATATTTAAAAGATTTTAATAGAATTCTAATTTCATGGATAATTGAATCTGAAAAAGCATGAAAACTACTTGGATTTTTATGTAAATAAATTCTTAAACTGAATAACAAAATATCCATATGTGTAGATCCTTTTTCTAGACCCATGCTTAAAAGGGAGATTAGAGTGAGACCCCAACTCTACCAAAAACAAATAAACAAACAAACAAAACAACTGGGTGTGGTAGCATGCCTCTAGTCCTAGCTGTTCAAGAGCCTGAGGCAGGAGGCTTGCATGAGCCCAGGAGTTCTAGGTTACAGTGGACTGTGACTCTACCACTGTACTCCAGCCTGGGCAAAAGAGCAAGACACTGTCTCAAAAAAAAAAAAAAAAAAAAAAAATACGTAGGGGCACACTTTAGAGAATGATTTCTTTTTATACTTAAACAATCTGCCTAAAATAATTGAAGGATTCTAACTGGAGACAGTGAGATAACACTTTTCTGACAACCAATAGTAATTTTTTGGATCTTCACTTAAAAAATAATGAAAGAGATAAAGAATATATTGTGGTAAAGTCATGGGTAAAAATATTTTAACTTGATAAAGGAAAAGAAATCTTACACTAATTTCAGTGTTATTTTCGATCACTAGTCGGTCCTCCTGAGTCATTAGTGTAAAGGTCTGTAAAGGAACTACTGTGTGCAAGGCAGTGTCATGGTTCCTGGAGGGAATGCTACTTTCTTTACTTAGTGTACAATTTGCATCTCAAATATCTGGAACCAGCTAAAATATGCATGCATTTTACAAGTTTAAAAATATCTAAAGAAACATACTTTTCAATTAAATGTCTTTTAAATGACTAGGTGCCAGCTACTGTGCTGTGCATTCTTGGGGTTATAAAAGATGATTTAGAAACATTTCCAGCCCTTAGAAAGTTTACAATAGTAGATGTTAAGGGAAATTGAATGTATTCTTCTAAGAAATAAAATTTCTTAGGTTAGATGAGTTAGGTTCTTCAATAGAAATGCTTCGTGTGATAATGCAGAATGAAGAGGTTTGCTTCCTGGTTTGGGATTTTATGTCTCTTCAACAAGTGGGCCACTGACAAAAGCTTGTTTAAAAAATAAATGGATGAGGGAAGAACTTGTTTTTTCTACCAGTCCGAATTTCACTGTGATAATGGAAGTAAGTGAAAACAAAACAGCAGTGGGATATTTACCTTAAGAACTTTGTTCCCTAGCAGATCATTTCCTACAAGCAAGAAGCCTTCCTGGGTCTTCCTATCTACTGGCTCTTAAACTGCTTATATCTACTAACAGGCACCATTTTCTAACTGGAAATTTGTACTTTTTTTATTTATATACATATTTTCTACAAATCATATTGTAGATAATTCAGTATAAGAAATAATTTTGAAATCAGAAATATATTTTATCCTCTTTGATAGAGTTAAAATTTTAAAACTCAGTACGCTTGACAGATTTTTAGGGCTTAAGCCTGAAGGACGCCATAAAAATTACATGGATGTAGTTGCAAAAATATTAAGGGATGATTATTTTCACCATTAGTTTGTATCTTATTTTATTGAAAAGAACACTTGTATCACATTATCATGTTAATAACTCTTAATTTACCACGTTATATGCTAAAGATAATCTAACCTAAATTTGTTAATGGCTGGAATAGAAAACAGATTTCTCCTTAAGGTTAGTTTGCCCAAGATCTATAAAATGTATGTTTGTGAATTCGCTTCAGAATGTTACACAGGCATATATATGCTTCATACGTTACCTTACAAACATAAATGTTGAAAATTTTATATTTATATAAATAAAAATAAATTATATGATCTAAATATAAAGGCATTTCTTCTTTAAATTATTTAATAGTATTTTTAAATTATTATAATATTTCATCAGCATTTGGTTCTTTATGGCTAACATTTCTTATCTTCAGTGAGCTTTGTGTTTCACAGTTTACATTACCCTGTAAAGTTTGTAAATTGTAAACTGTTTGGGACAAAGGAATTTATTGAGAGATCATCAATGATAGGGATGAGATCCTACAGAAACTCAGAACGGTGCTGGGATTAGAACTTGAATTTTCTGATGCCTCCTCGGCATCTCTGTCATTTTGTTTCTAAGAGTATTCTAATTTTAGCTTTAGGGTCTCTCCTTTAGAGGTTCTGAGCCCACTGTGTCTGCACCTGCACTAACCAAGGCCTCTCTCTTCTCAAATGGTTTCACCCTCCCCATCTCTTGCCTTCCCTGGATCCAGCCTTGGTGACACATGCAGAGGCTATCTGCCCCAAGCCTCTTTCCTGTAGATCTGGGGTAGCATTTCCTTGCCTTGGTTCCATGCAGGGTCATAATCTTTGCCTTGGGGTTTCTGGCTACTGATCCTCATCATTTCTTAAGGTGAATAGAGAACTGAAGTTTTGCTTTTTTCTCATCTGTGCCTCCAATTGCAGAAAGCTAGAATATGAACTCTGAAACTTTTCCTCTGCTTTTCTTCGACTGTCTTTTTGCAAAAACGTGTGCACTTGCTCTTCCTTTGGAGTTAGTTGTCCACCACATCCTTTTGCTCTCCATTAATAACCTCATGAGCATTCCTTCTCACAGAGAAGCTGCCTAAGCCCTCAAGTTACTACCCTAGCTAACTTGTTGAATATAGATAAGATGGCTTTGTTACTCTTATGAGGACTAAAAAGCATTTACACTGATGAAATGAATAGTATATTTATGTTTAAGTGAGTAACTTGGTGTAAACAGTCTTATTACCTTGGCTACATATTCTGAAATGCTTACTTTTTCTAACTAGAGTTGTCAGGTTTAGCAAGTAAAAACAGAAATAAATTCAAATTTAACTGGGAATCTTCTATTTTGGCAACTCTACTTTTAACTTCATCAGAAAATAGTACGTATTGTTTAATGCTTATTTATAGATGATATCATCTTGTATTTGGTATGGCAGAAGATGATTATTATTAAAAATTTTTCATCTTTAATATTGGCCTTTTTTATTTAGTGAACATCCTAAATCCAGTGCTTAATAACTTTGGAGACACTTTTTTAAGGGGAGTAAAATTCCTTTAGAATATAAGCTTGTATGTCTATTTATCTTCATGAAAAGTAAAGAAAAAGAAAAATAATTTGCTTGGAATTCTTTATGTTGTTTTAGTTGGCATAACTAGCAATGCTGTTAATAACTCAATTTATTTTGTTCTCTTTATACCCTGAACAGCTCTTTACTTGAGTCTTTTACTGTATAAACATCCCTTCAGTTATATAATTTTCCTGACTACCCCTCGTAGAAAGAGAATGAGCTTCAGAGTCAGCCAGATAGTTGTTCAGATATGTTATGCCACTCAAAGGCTTTGGTGAAAAAGCTTGGACATATAACCTAATTATGCTGAGTCTCAGTTTATACATCTGTGATAAAAAGAGGGTGTTTTGAGGATTAAATTTAGAATTATAACTGGCATATCATGAGTACTTAATCATTAATTTTCCTTTTCTTTTTGTTTTTACTGAACCCTTATGGTCACTTTTTGTAATATCTTTTAATGGCTCACAGCACATTTCTGCATTGTAACATAATTAAACTGAATATATTTTATCTTTCCTACCATACTAAAAGATTCTTGTGTACAAGTGATCCCATAGCATTGAGTGCATTGTATATGTATATATTCATTCAGATGTGGTGATATGGGATGGGAGAGTAGGGGTTATATCTCACAAGTACATTCATGAAATTATATATCCCTCCCCTTAAAGTCCTAGAGGAGATTAAAATACAACTTTTCAAAATATCATAGAACATGACTCTATTAAGATACTCTTTCTATCCAATGGGGCATTATCTAACTTGGACAGATTGCAGAAGTAAATGCATATTGAGGTAAACTTTCAGGAATTACAGTATGCCAAACACATTAGTTAAAATGCACATACCTTTTTAGCAAACCCACTAAAGCTAGCAATCAGGAGTTAGTTTCAAATGACTATTATTATATATATTTCCAAGCATCATATACTTCTAAGCATCATATACTTAGAAGAACTGATACCCACTGGAGGAATCAGTTCTCCTCTCTGACTTCACAATCACTTACATGTGAAGTTAAGTATTTCTAGCTGCATTAAATTAGAGCAGTAGAAAAGTACGTAGTTCTTCATTTAGTTCTGGAGGCAATATTCCAGAAGAAAATACCAATATATTTATATGTCATCAGTGTATGTAGAAGCACATTTTATCTAACAGCAGTTTAAATACCACTTTTTACCCATCAGCTATATTTCTCAGAAGAGTGATAGAAAAGCTTCTCACTTTTGTTTCTCCTGAAATTCCAATCTCTCTCTCATTCTCAAAAGATAACCACACCTCTTTATTTTCTGAATTAGTTGAGACCATCCGCTGTGAGCTCTTTCCCTTTCCTACCTCTGCATGTCAAAGTCACCCGTCCTCCCATCTCTTCAGCCTGTCTCCTCCCCATAAGTCTATCAGCTACCTGCTGCTGCTCCTTAATTCAATCCTTTCCCGTTCCCTATTATGGGGACTTGCTCAGTTTTCTCATTAAAACTTACGTATTTTGGCCAGGCACGGTGGCCCACGCCTGTAATCCCAGCACTTTGGGAGGCCAAGATAGGCAGATCACCTGAGGTCAGAAGTTTCAGACCAGCCTGACCAACGTGGTGAAAACCCGTCTCTACTAAAAGTACAAAAATTAGCCGGGCGTGGTAGCAGGCATCTCTAATCACAGCTACTTGGGAGGCTGAGGCAGGAGAAACACTTGAACCCGGGAGGCGGAGGTTGCAGTGAGCCGAGATCGCACCATTGCACTCTAACCTGGACAACAAGAGCGAAACGTCGTCTCAAAAACAAACAGAAACTTTTTTTAGTATTTATTAAGCTCATTATTGTTTCTTTATTTAAAAAACAACAACAAACAAAAGCCCTCAAACTGCAACTCCCTTTTTATGTTAGTCTTCACAGAATTAATCAAAACAATTGTTTGCACTCATGGCTATGGTGTCCTCATTAATTCCCCAGTAACTCCCTGCAATCTGCTTCTGCTTCAGTACTCTATAGGAACTGATATCTGATAGGTCACACACAAATCATCAGATCTACATGAACTTTCATCAAATCTTGGCATCTTTGAGTTTTTGATGTTTGAAGATAGTATCATTTATCCTGTCCCCTCACAATTTTTAAATATATAACAGCTTTATTGAGATATAATTTATGTATCACAAAACTTACCTTTTTCACGTATACAGTTCAGGGGCTTTTTAGCATATTCACCAGATTGTTCAACTGTCACCACTGTTTAATTCCAGAACATTCTCATCACCCTAAAAAGAAACTCCATTCTCATTAGCAGTCACTTTCCATTCTATCCTACCTCTGGGCCCTTGTAATCACTAATCCCTTTTTTTTTTTTTTCCTCTTTAGGTGTGTCTATTCCAGGCATATTATACAAACGGAATGATACAGTATATGATCTTTTGTTACTGACTTTTTTTATTTAGCATAATATTTTTAAGGTTTATCCATGTTGTAGCAGGTATCAATACTCCATCCTTTTATGAACAAATATTCTATTAAATAAATATACCATATTTTATCTATTCATGAGTTGAAGGGAATTTGGGTTGTTTACATCTTTTGCTATTATGCATAATGTTGCTATGAACAATTATGTACAACTTTTTGTGGGAATGTAAGTTTTTATTTCTCTTGGGTATATATTATACCTTGGGTGGAATTAATGGATCATATGGTAATTCTTTGTTTAACCTTTTCCGGAAGTCTTTTGGACTTCTATTACTGGGCTCTCCTCACAATTCATTGTCTTCCTTTTCACTATTTCCTCATCTTGTCTCAAGAAAATATTCTGCAGTTTGAGATCTTGACTCTTCCTCTCTCTGTGGTGTCTTTACCACCAATCTAATAAACTCCCTTTACCTTAACTATTCATCTATGTCTTACTTTTGGGAATCTGTTGTCAGTGGGATCACTCTGATCACCCTCAACCTAGAGCTCTGCATTATGTTTACTGTCTACTAAAGAAACCTTCTCAATAATTAATAAATAAATAAATAAATAAATAAAAATTAAAAAAAAAAAGAAATCTTCTCTTGATTATTCTGCCATCAGGCAAACAACATAATCTTCTCTCCAGTGCCTTTGTTTTATAATCTGATTTCCTCCCTTTTAGTAGTGACACAGCTGTTCTTTCTGTTCCTTTCGACTTAAAATTTTGAAGTCATCATTGGCTCCTGCTAGCCTTTACCTCATACCCATTTATGAAGTTGTGCTAGCTCTTCTTTGACAGTACCTCTCATGATTCTTATTTCAAACTAACATGATTCATGTTATTCTTATCTCTTATTTGGACAGTTGCATATACCTTTTTACAAGTCTTTTTACCTCTGTCTTGTCTCACTCTCTTCATCCCTTATCTATCCTTTACAACATGACTTCAGTATTGTCCTGGGCCAGGCTTATTTTATTGCCAGATTTCAGCAAAGTTTGTTCTTACCTGCTATATAACATCAAGACTCTTTGTCATTTATTGTTTAGTTATATCCAATAATTAACCCCAACCAATCTTGTCATCCTGTTTTACTAGTTCCTAGACTAAGTGTATGCTCTATCCAAGATCAATTATTTTCTTTTCACTATATGTAATCTCACATTTTCTTTGTTCCTACTTGGCATGGCCTTCTGTCATCTCCATGAGATGATTGTCATGTAAGTCCAGCACAAATATTATATCCTTCATAAAAATTTCAATGAGCTTCTCAACAAAAAATAATTTATTCTACTTATGAACTCCTGAAGCGTTTTTAAAACATTGTTTATGGCCTTTTGACATTTATCTAGATCTTTCTTATTACACAATAATCTTTTGAAGATAGAAACAATGTCATATCACTCCTTCTACCTCCACAAGTGTGCAGTGCTTAGTTCTTTGCTAGGTATGTGGGACATAGTCGCAAACATTTTTAAGATCAAATACTTTTATGTATTTTATTCTTCCAAATATTTTCCCAAATACTACTTCTCCTATAGTCTTACTTTTAAGTTGAAGATCATATTCAGAACAGAGGATTCAAATAATAGTTTACATTCAGATATTGTAGTATAATTTAGTAGCATGTATTTTTCAGTTAATATCTGATATACTAGTTGAAATTATAACAATATAGAAGTAATGAGTTTTCAATACATATCCAAACAAAAGATGATATTGGTCTCAAAATGAAAAAAAAACCCTGCTAAGGTAAGTGTAAAACAAAAAGTAAATCCAAAATCTATTTGGAAAAAATAATAAAATATTGTATAGCAGAAAGAAAAATAATCAAAATAATGCACAAAAACTATTATAATTACTGGAACATGTCCCATGATAAAGAGAAGTTGTAAAATCATTAATTTTAATAAAATCAGTCCTAATTTGTCTTTACCTTTCATACCTTAGAATTTTAAAGTTGGACAGAATTCCTTATTATGTATTTAAAATTATTGTAGATAATATTAGGATATTACATTAGCAAATTATTACCATTAGCAATAGAATAGTGAAGAACATAGAGCTAGGACTATCAGGCTACTTGGTGTACTGCCCCCTGTAGAATGCTGACTCTGAGGAGGAGAATGTGTTCTCCCTATTAAACTCATTCTACATCTGAAAAAACAAAACCTGTCTTAGATATTAGTTACTGTTAACTCACAAGCCTATTTCATAGAATTTCTGAGATCATCTGGGGCTTTGGAGCCGTAATGGAATATACTGAATATTGGGTTTGGACCTGAACCTTGAAGAATGTATTCTCACTTCTGAGGATGACTTGAGGATCCATTCCATCACACATTCAATATCCTGATTGTCTCTCCTTTGTCTCTATATCATGAGATATAAGCCAAAACCACTCTGACATTTGATGGGTAAATAGGATGCTTTGCAAGTAAGTACTCTTACCAAAGTACCCTTATTAGAGTATATTATTATTTTATAATTATTATACAATAAGTAGTCTTAGTATCTCAATTTGGCCTCCATAGTGATGTACAGTATAAATATAATATATCCACACATTAATTTTCTAACTTTATGTAAAATATACTGTAAAATATCTTTTTTCAAATTTTTTTAATAATTAGCTTTTTAAACAAACAGTCTAATTATGTATCAGGATGGAAAAATAGAAGGTCAATAGCTACAGATGCATAATTTCACTTTGATAGATTGCTATTTGAAAATAGGTTATGCCAATTAGATGATTAATTTTCTTCTATTAAATAGCATTATGAGACTTCAGATTACATTTATCAGTATATTCTCTTTAGTGGGAGCATAATATGAAAAAAGGCCAAACAGAATATGAATTTATATCCTTTCTGGAAGGATCTGAATATACTTTTTATCAGCCACACTTGGGAAAATAATTAGAAAATTAAACTCTGTTTGAAAACTTATTTTTATGTTTTCCATTCAAAGTAACATGTTGAAGACATAATGTGTTAAAGGTTAAACTATATGAATAGGAGGAGCAAAAATCTGGATATCCTGCTGGCAATTTTTTTTTGGTTCTGGTTATCTGCAAAGTATACACCCCTTGTCAGTATAACTAGGGAGTGACTGTGTAAACATTCTTGTTTCGCCTGTTCCACATAATCGTTTCTTGTATCATATTTCTTCTGACCTCGCTATCTGAAACCAATTACAGGAGATCCATTTGGGCTGCATCTATTTTCATAAGAAGCCTAGGCAACAGTGTTTTTCTCAGAGATGAATATCAACATCAAATATGCTTCTGAGTGCTTTGTTATTTATGTTTCAGAGAGATTTTGTAGCCTTCAGCTCTCAAGAATGTGTCACGCTGTGCTGTTTATACATTGAAGATATTAATGGGCGTAGATGTCATTTTTCATTTTAATGTCTCAAATGCAACAGGCTGATAGGTTAAGCATTCCTATTTTTATGGGGAGAGATATGACTGATGTCTGTTTTTTCCCCAAATATACATATATTTACTTTGAAAAAAAAAGAAGTTATTTATGAGCCATAACATACTCAACATTTTTTTGTTTTACTGGGTATTTCTAAGCTATTCTCAAATAATTTTATATTTGGTGGAAGTTTTCAGTGTTCTTCAGTGGAAAAAAGTATTTATCTGACAGGTTACAAAGCATTTTTATCCTTAGTTATTTATCACCATGACCTACTCATTAGAATTATTCTATGAGGTTCATAACTAGCATAAAATTACTACTAGTGAAGAAGTATGCTTGAACTTTCCTTTTCGTACAAAAATTTAGTTAAAATTGCACAATATGAGTTAGGAATGATGTTTTCAGTAAGTATTTTAGAGAACAATGCACTAAATTATGAAATATGTGCAGTCCCACATCTCTGCAGTCTAACAAAATGTTTACCTTTAGTGTCTTATACAGATTATTTCTTTTTTTCAAATTTTTTAATTTAACCTGATTTCAAATTTTAAGATGTCTTATCTTAATTTTCTTTAGGTTTCCTAAAATAGGATAACTTCATTAAGTAATGTGCACCCCTAATTAAAAACAAATGTGTTTTTGGAAACTAGATATGGTTTGGCTGGCTTCGAAATCTCTTTCTTGTTTCTGATACATTGGAAACAGACTCAATCATTATGAAACGAAATTTTGTAAACAACTTTTATTTTTGTTCTAAATTAATTTTTGTGGGGGATGGTGACCATCTAAATGACTAGATGGCTCAGAGAACTTTATGAATGGCCCTGGATTTAATCTTTTGTTTGTATTGAGAGAAGTGGCAAGTGATTTTTAAATTAATATTTTGTGTCATTTGACACCTAACACTTTATATTGATGGAAGTGTTTTATCTAATAATCTTTCATTTTTTGAGTAGCTATAATAATTAATTGCAAAGATGAACTAAATGTCTCTGAGCAATTGTTTATTGAAATTCAGTCTTAAAGTGTTATCCCGAATACTGGAAATAAAAATGTCATATGATGCATGCAGTCAGAATGCAAACTACCAGAGCTTTCTGCTTATGAGTTTTAAATCATTCCTGATCTCCTGGAATTGTTTTTTGTTCTTCCATCTCTTATGCTTACTATAGCAATCTCTACTCTACCAAGAGAATGTTGAAATAGGAAAGAAGTTATTTTTCCTAAGAGTTTGTATTAAAAGATGATCCTCAGCTATTTTGGAGAGAACTATAAATGCGTATGAAAACCAAAATACTTTAAAAGTAGAAGCATTTTTTTAGCCAGCTATCCTGTGATATTTCATTACTATTATCACTCCTTTCCTAACAGTGTAGGTGTATGCTGTTTACTAGTGATACTTTGATGAGCAAAACTTGTAAAATATTTAATTTTCTAGTGTTTGTCTACAGACATTACGTAACATTGACATATTCCATTGATTACATGGGTTTTGTTGAATGAATATAACGCAGGGTGGTAAAATGGATGGGCTCCCAAGCTTGGGAGAGAAAAGCTAGAGTTTTTGACCAGGATCTGCTACTGCTTTGTGACTTCAATCAAGTTATTCTAGTATTGATTCTTCAGTTACTTGTTTGAGAAAGGTAGGCTAGGCAGTTTCTAAGGCCTTGTCCAGCTCTAGAATTGTGCAGTTCTATAGTAATAATTGATCAGATAATTAGGATGTTACAAAAGTTTAGAGTTCCATCAAGCATCAGGGAAGTATCAATATATAATGAAATCCAAGTTAGGGATGATGGGGGCAGTAGCCATAAAAACAACATACATTCTGTGATAGTTGTTCTATTCATTTACAGATTCAAAACAAAAAGATTATATTGTTGTTTCCCATGTAAAGTCTGAAAAATGAATATGTTCTCTTTACTGGTGAAGATTAGTTCATTATAATGTCATATATTCTCCTTTACTAGAATCTTACTCATTGCCTACTAATGATTCCTTTGACAGAACAGAAACAATATGGCACACTGGAATACACTCAGGCCTGGAAGCCAGGAGACCTTGAAAACAACATTCATATATTGCTCTGTGATCTTGAACAAAGCAACTGACTATTCTAGGTTTCATTTTTCTTATTTGCCAGAATGAGAAGGTCAGATTAGATGATTTTTAAGATTGCTTTTAGTCCTTGTCATTCATGATTCTAAGATCCTGAACAGTGTTCAAAATTTTTTTAGGAATAATAGATAACTACATAATTTAATATAAATTAAGGTAATAGGTATACAAAATAAACTCATCAACTCAAAAAGAAAAAAACTACATGAAAACAATTAGGCATCAACTGGAAAAATAGTTGAATGCATTTTTATTTTGAGAATTTCAGAGACACAGCCTAGGACACCTATTGTAATTTCCATTTGGAAAAATATCATTTGTAGTCACTTTATAAGTTATAATTTAAATAGGAAGGATATATTATTTAGAATGTTGAACAAAAAGTTTCAAATAGTCTTATGATAATAAAGTAATTATGAATTTTTTTTTGTTTTCTCAAACTGAACTCTATAATAAATTCCCTGAGTTCACTGGAATGTGCCATCCTTAGAAATGTTTAGGTTAATTTGTAATGACTTGAAAAGTTAAAAAACAACAACAAAGATGATTATCGTGAGTGAGTGTGTCTCCAAATGTAAAAAGTGTGCTTTACAAACTATGCCAGATCCTGCTATGGGAAGACAAATCAATGTTGTTAGGAGATGGTGCTAATGCATTCAGTTTGTTTACTTTGGTTTCTATGTCTGCCCTGCCTTTCAGAAAACTTGCTTGGAGCCAGACTGTAGCAGCCCTCTCTGTCTTTTCATAATTGATCAGGGGATGACTGCCTTCCCTGAGGGTTAAGACGTGGCAACTTTTTCTGTTTGCTCAGCATCTCAATGCAGTAGTTCAAACATTGTTCACACCAGCTGGCAGTGTAATGCCATATGCACATCTTGTCAAAGCAACTGTTGTCATGGATACTAGAAACTCTCTTAAAAACCAGATCATTGATTACAGTCAAAATTGTACTTTTTATCAGCTGAAATTCTTGATTTTTATAGAAGAATGTTAATCTAATAATGTTTTCTCATTGTGAAAAACGTATCTTGTATTCAAAAGCAGTAAATAACATAGTAGGCCAATGATGCAGGTTAGTTTTATGTCTTGAAAAATTTCATCATTAGTGTTCATTGAACTCAGTTGTTGAGAGAGAAAATGAATTTTTTAAGAGACTCTTAAAAGTTTTTGTTAATTAGTTTATACTCCTACCTTTAGAAGAATATACTGTGCATTTTTGGTCAGTGGCACTAGCTTTTACATGTTAAGTTTATATAGCACATTTACTGAACTATTCCTTCTCCACTAAATGAAATGCTTACATTAATTTCTTATGTTAAGTTTTATTTTCCTAAGTGGGAAAGAAAACATAAAAATAAACGAAAACATCTTCTATTTTGATTGGTATTCTGTCACACATAGAAACAAGCCTGATTGGTTGAGTGGTAATTTCTTTGTTCTCTGATTTTGCTAAGAATGCAAATGAAAACCACTCAATTTTATTTGGCATTAAAACTGCACTTTATTTTGTCAAAGGAGAGGTTTCCCCTTGAATTGTAAGTACAAAAAAAGTGTTTTTAATCTTTAGTGAAAATCCTTATTAATTCACTTTCAAGATAATCTGATGTTGATTTGTCAAATTTAATTACAGCTTCCGGTAACACTTGAAGTCTACTGCTTTTGCCTCAAAATTGTAATATGAAAATGCAAATTGAATGATAATTTAAAAGGGAGTGGGCATTTTAGTTGAACACTCAAAGACAAGTTCCTTGTGGAAATGAGTTTATTGATGCAGTTTATGATTCTTATCCTCTTTAAGCACTTTAAACAAATTAACTTTATTTCCTGCAGGATTGCATGTTTCTCTGTGATTCTGAGTAAAGTTATATATGTGTGTTTGGCAGGTTTTTTTTCGTATTAGAAGGTAAACAACAATGATTCTCTCTAGAAAGGAATATGGGAGTTCTTGTACATTGAATCCTTTTACTGTTAACCAAGAGATAATTGATAATTTAACTTTCAACAAAATATTTAGATATGGTTTCATTTTTACTTCTAGGCTCTCCAGGCAGCAAGACAACTTCTTTTACAGCAGCAAACAAGTGGATTGAAATCTCCTAAGAGCAGTGATAAACAGAGACCACTGCAGGTTAGTAAAGCACTCCTGTCCTTAGGGTCTTATTTTAAAAGATGTTCATAATGATAACAGATGTGCAGACCCAGTTGTATATATACAGGAAATTATTACATTTGCATACATAGGTAATTTTAATCCATAAAGAGAATTCATTTTATCTTCTTAAAAGAGAAAAAAAGTAATATTCTGTTGGCATACATTTTAAAAGTTTACAAGGTAACTCCTTGCAAAAAATACATAGGAACCATATTTGGTGTATATAGGCTTAAAGAATTTTGCATAAAACCCCCTTGTGGGATTTTTTATGCATACATAGGTTGAAATGTAAAATTTTTTCTTAAAAGCAAAGTCATAGTAAAATGGTGTGGAAGGAAACAAAGAAGTCTTAGACAACCCTTCCGCAGTTGTATCCAAGTGACAAATGCAGAAAACCTCGAGGATTGCCAAAAAAACTGTTTGAGTTTGCCAAGGAGTTATTGCTGTTGCTACAGTTATAAAAACACATTCTGGAGTTTGTTGTCCTTACTCACTATGTTTGTCCTGTGAAACTGATAGTATGTATGTCTTTTAAAGTAACTTTTGTTACATAATATAATCCTTGTTTTATGTAGTCTTCTTAACCAAAATATGTGGGACATTTTCTTGGGTGGGAAATATTTCTAAGGTATATATTTTGACTGTTTGTAAGGTAAATTCTGGAGTTCCATACAACATCTCTCAAAGTGTTCACCAGCTCTGTTGAAAGATAAGTAATGCTTTTTCCTGAATCATGTGTTACATACATTTCTAATAAGGCAAATTTAGTTTTTTTTAGCATCTCTTATGGCTTTATTTTAACAACAAAAAATTTTTTTTATGGCCCAGCTGTCTGTTTTTATTTTCAGGTGTACTTACAGATGTTAGTAACTAAGTCTTACATGATGGCCTTCTGAAGCTTAGTTTGTATAAGAGAGAAGTATAAGCTACTGATTTATACAATCCAAAAATTAGTTATTACCTAAAAACTGGATAAAATGTATGGTCCCTAAACAAATTTGAGATGAGAATAGATTTTCCTGGGAACAAAGTCATTTGTGGAGGGTGGATGAGAAGAAGAGGGACTTGGGGATAAGGGATGTTTCAACAGAGAGCAGATGTCTGCCATGACTGGAAATGAAAGTTTTATTTAATCAGCCTGAGTTTAAGATTCTTTTCAATTTTTTTCTCTTTTAAAAGCAATTTCACATTCCTTTGTTTTAACTAATGAATAATTCTGTGTCACTTTCCTCACCATCATATTCTTCCCCAATTTATAATGGGAGCGTAGGTGTAGTATTTCCATGGAGTTATCTGATTCCATGAGAGTCTCTTCATGCATTTACATGACAGAGAAAAATTTACATAGAAGTCACAGAAGATAGCAAATGAAATGTTTATCCTCACTATGGCTTCAGAGTGGGAATTTTGCTTTCTTGTTGGAATAGAAAAGGAGAATTAGATGCTGGCAACATAAGCAAAAGATAGGAATGAAGTTACTGTTTTGAGTGTCTAAAAAACACTATACATTTTCCTAATTCTATTTCATCATATTTCTTGACAAAATTGAGGAATTCGCAGTTGCTTCTTCCTCTCCAAAGCTAAGTCCAGTAGAAGTTTCTATATTGCTGGTTACCAGGGTATCTCTGGAAAGAATGGCTGGGCTTTAGTTTTTCTATTTTTTTGTTGTTGTTGCATTGAAAGGCAAGATTTGATACTTGGACTAAAATATCCATACTTTTCCTTACAAAATACCCACAATAGAATGTGGGAATATTAATGGCTCTAAAATAAGAAATTGTTGTCTGTTTATCAATGCATAAGTAAAATTTTGAGCAGAAGTCTCCAATTTTGTTATTTTAGCATAAAAGAATGATTAAAACTCTTATAAATACCTTTTGACAATTGCAGTTGCTGACCATGACTACAAAGACTTTCAGTGTGTCACTTGTTTTTCATTTTGTGATGCATATTAATCTGAATTTATCTCCATTGTTTAGACCATAAAACTAGCATTTCAGTATTATTTTGTAATTTTAATGAGATGTCATGCCAAAATATCATACGAATGAGAAATTGCGTTTTATGAATGAGAATTTAGAAATATTGATTGAGACTTATTCACCAAAATATACACTGCAATGAATATAATGTGAGCCTTCATATTTAGTATTTCATAGGACTTGATAAGCTTAGCAACTAGAGACATGCTGGGATTGTATTAAAAATCTAAAACAAGCTTAAGAGCATCTGATACTAGCTTACACATCTGTTGTTAAACAGGAATATTAGGTAATGCTTATCCTTGTATCTTCAAATATCATGAGTTGCACTATTTGCCACTAATGTTTTAAAAAAGGGTACTTTTTTTGTTAAAATTTTCAGTAATTTAATATGAAATTAACATTTTAAAAGTTCTCTTATATGATTCTCTCAAAACTTAGATCTTTTTCTACTTAACTAAGTGTTTAACCAAACTTTCATAATAGTTAGTGTATTATCTTTACATTTCAAAAGGATAATTGAAGATGTTTCAAAATCTGTATGTACAAGGCAAGGTATTTGGTATTAATTGATTATGATGGCTCTTAATATGACAGGCATAACATCTTTAGTAGACCCAAAAGAGATACTTTGTATTTTTTATTTTAAAGTATAATTTTAATAGAGAACTACTTTATAAAGTTTGAAAGAAAATACAGATTTAAAAACCTGTTTTGATGGCTCAAGTCACAAGAACAATATTCAGTTGCTTGTTAACATTCACCTGAATTTCTTTTCTGTGTTAAGAAGTGGTGGCCAGATTTGAAGTGTGACATGGTACAGAGTCTATTTTTAGTAGACTAGTATTTATCTACTATTATTTTTTCATTTACATTTGTTCAGGATTTTGTGCTACAGATGGCATAGATATTAGCATGTCTAATGCAAAATGGAAAGAAGAAAACATCACATCTGACAAGCTTGAGTGCCAATTGTAGTAGTGATTTCACTTTCATGTATAGATATCTGAATATATGTATTTGAAACATGTTTACATAATCTACTCATGACATGAAACACCAATTGAATGGGTGCAATCAGCAAGTACATTGATTAATGGCATATTGATGAATAATATATAAAGATTGTAATGCAAATGGGAGCCAATATTAACTTAAGCATTACCAGATGTTTCTGCTTTACATTCTTACTGTGTATCCCAGAAAACATATCCTAATAATAACAGTCAAAGACAGCTTCTCACTTTAATTTGTTTTATTTATTTAAATCTACCCTAGCACTTCCTAGAATTGATATATTCATAGTGATCCACAATGAGGAAAGTTAGCCAAAAAGAATAATATTTAATCCTTTCAATTTCATGAAACTAATTTTCAGTTTAGAAAGACTGAGTTAACACACCACACCACACACACACACAAATGCCCACATGCACATACACACATGCACACTTCCATAATCTGTAAATTTAAAAAAAAAAATTGTAAAATACATTTTCAATTTTCTAGCCTATGACAAATCTACTTAATTTAGTTTAGATATGAAAATTGGTCGCATTATTGTTCTTGTTACATTTACAGCCATGAGACAGACTTGTGGTTCTTCAACAGCTGTGCAGAGCAGAGACGTAAATTTAAGGTAAATGCCATTGCTTTGCTATCTTAGATGAATATTAGTTTTTAGCATTGTAATCACTTCCTTCATTGTAGGTTAATATATAATATAAAGTTCTCCTTTCTAATAGGTAATTGAATTCTAAAATTTTTATAATTCTGTCTTAAGAAGTTCAAGAATGGAATAGTAAAAAGCAAAAGAGAATTAAACTTGGGGGACTTATTCTGACTCTGCCACAAATAGTTACATAAGTTTGAGGAAGTTGCTGAACATCTTTGAAATAAAGACATTGGGCTAACTGATGAACAAGGTCTTAAATTCCATGGTTAAATATTTATTTTGTTTTCATTTTGAAGTAAGTGAAAGGTATCTTAATTTTTCAGGATTGAGTGTATCTTGTTGGATATTGCCTTATGAAGTAAGGGTTATGTTTTTTTGGCCTGGTTTTTGTTACAAAGCATTTGTTTATTAACATGCCACATCCAGAAATAGTGCCTTGGAAACAAAGAATTAAATCCCATATGTATGAAAACCATTGTGCAAATATAATTCTGTATATCTGAGAAAGCGTTGTTTTGTTTAATGCCTTGAAATGTTATAAATTGCATTTATGAGAAATATAAGCTACATAAAAATTATTTAACCAATGTATTTAATCATCTACATTGGAATATGTTTTGATATAATGCAATTTAACATTATTTTTACTTTACTATTTCATTCCAAATTGTTAAAAATAACAAAAGCTGACAAAACCAGAAATTCTATAGTAAACTAATTAGCAATACTGAAATTTCATATTCTGTGTAAAAAATCAAGAATAAGGTATAAAACTTTATAATTTGTAAAATATTCTGGAGGAAAATACTAACTTATATGGGATATGGAATCAGGCATTACAGAATGTCTTTTAGGAAATTATAAAATTTTATTTATGTAGCTATAAAGAATGAAATTGAATATTTCTTTTTCAAAATTACTTTTAAATATAATGTAAAAGAAATGGAGAGAAGCTAAACCACATTTTGTTCCAAATAAAAGCAGCATTGCCAGAAAATTGAGATATAGGTTTAAATAGAGCAATCTATTGTGATGCCAGAAATTTAGAAATAAGTTTTTAAAGATATTCTTTACTATTTATATTTTCTGTGTATTGAAAAATGAGCAGGAGGTCTAATACATTATTTCTTGATCATAATAAACGTATTTAATTCAAATATTGTTTACAAGAACAGACTGTGTCTTGTGTGGCTCTTATTTTCCCATTCCAGTGAAGAACATTTCTTAAAAGGCAGCATGAAATAGGCAAATTTAAAAGACTGTTATAGAATACAATTTTTGTTAAACTATGATGGTGTTTCTATCCATGACCAGCTGCTCAAGGCTGACACCCTGTGGAGGAGGGTCTGGGACATTGAGCTCATTACTACTGAGCATGCTTGTGTGGAAAACTTACCGTATGATATACTCTTGGCATACAGAAGAAAGAACGACGTGTTTTAGATCGGAAGCCTGCCTTTGCCATTAATAGGGCTTTGGATAGAATAACTTGATCTCTTTGGAGCCTGTTTTCTCATCCCTAAAATAGGAATAAGGATACCCAAACTTTCAAGATTGCTGTGAAGACCAAAAAGTATATTATGTGAAGTACTTAGCATAAATCCTTGGATAAGGAGTTAATAAATAATTGCCATTATACTAGCCTCCAGGAAATTGGTATTTAATTCAAGGTTATGCTATATATTTTATATCATAGCATTTGGCTGTAATTTTTTACTATTCCCAGCTATTTCAATGATTTGAAGTATACCCTTGTTGTAACTGTGTGTTTTAAGGAATACTAGAGTGTTTTCCCCTGCAATAGGCTCCGACCACATATATACTTCACATTCTCCACACATAAACTTGTATTTTAAAGTTTATCTTCTCTATTAAACTGTAAGCTATATGACAGCAGGAATCATGAATTCTCTACTCTTCTCTAGTGCCTAGCACAGTGCTTGGTGAGTAATAAAGCTCACTAAATAAACTTATTGAAACAATGAATAAGGAAGAGATTGTGCTGAGTGGAGCAGAGGAGGAGAGTTGGAGGAGGAAAAAAAAATTCATTCATTAGATATAAATTGAGTGATTATTTATCATGTGTAATATCCTCAGGGACTTATGGCTAGTTGAGGAGATATTCAGAGTTCTGCACAAATAAATACATTATTGGCCACAGTGCATGTGCTGTAGAAATGGGAAAAACAGAAAGAACAATAAGCATTTAAAAAAGAAAAGTACCAATTCAGGCTACAAGTGATCAGAGAAGACTTTGTAGAGAAGTTAGCGTGTATGATGGACTTAAAGAAAAGGAATTTGGTAGATAAATGAATTTTTGATGGAGAATTTTTTTAAAGATGTCATCAAAGATGTAGTCACAGGAAATTCTGAGATCTGCTTAGGCAAGGGTAAGTAGTTTGTTTTGATCAGCCTAGAGATATCATACTAATGGAATAATGAATGGCTGGGGGGCTAGAAATACACATCGCTGATTGTATAGAGCTTAAAATGTCAAGCTAAGAAGGCAGTATTTTATGGATTGGGTAGAAGAGGCTATTAAAGTTTTTTGATGAGGAAGTGAAATTATCAAAGTAGTGGTCTGTGAAGGTAGCAACGGTACATTTGGAGGATATTTTCAGGGAAGGGAATTCTGAGAAACCTGGAATAAGGATAATCCTTTAAAAACTATTTGGGTAGGCATGATGTTGACCTAAGCTTTAGACATGTTGAGTTTGAGGAGATGGCAAGACAAGAAAGTAGAAATAGCTAGCTTTTAGCAAACTTGAAAGAGAGCTTGACAGAGGGGTCAAGACTAAAGAGAAATATTTGGGGAGCAACACAGAAGTGATAGGTGAATCCATGGGAGTAGAGGAGATTTCTGAAAAAGGTAATTTGAAAAGAGGAACTCAGTAACATTCATATTTTTTTAGAGCAAGAAGAAAAAGCAGAAGAGACAAGAGGGGACTAGAGCAATCAAATTAGCATTGGATTTATTAAGGAAGGTCAAGAAAAAGGGGAGTTTATAAAAGTTAAGGCTTGTCAGCCACATCAAGCAATGTCCACAGGAAGGAGAACATTTTTGCATTAACACATATAGTTGATTGCAACACAGATCATTTTAAATCCCCCTCATTCTTCATCATTCATCAGTAACTCAGGATCTGCAGTACTAATGTGATCAACAATGAATGGAGAAAAATCATACTTTAACATGGATGATAAATAGAAAATAGGGAATTAATAAATGTACTTTTGCTTCTCAGATTGCAGTGTAAGAAAATGTATGTTGCATATATAATAGTGAACTTCCATAAATTAAATATGGAAGAACTTTGCTTTCTAGGAGGCCAAATTTTCTGTTTTCTTAGCTACCTTGCTAATTTTCTCTTTTCTTAGCTATCTTGCTACATTTGCTTCTTCCTGTAATCCATTAGGATTTTAAGTATATATTCCCTTGACTTCTCTACCTTAACTAAAGTGAGAGCAAGAAAGAAATAGAACATTAATATTGTTATGGGAGCTCTCTATAGGATTTAAGACTTAGGCTGCGAATTTTATCTTAAGATGTTTGGAAGTGTTATACAAGCTAAATTGAATGACAAAGTGAAGAACAGTGTCAGTACATGATTAAAGACAAAAAGTAAAATTATTTTGAAATTTACTTACATTTAAGATTATTTGTGTTTCCTCTGTGGATTCTATTTATGTATTTCTATCAACCCGCCTTCCACATTTCTATCAGTTTTCTTAAAATGTTTCTGCTACCTTCACCTTTTCTACTGCTTTCTTTTCTCCTTTACCATTTTATTTTCTTCTCTCACCATGTAATCTTGTCTATTTTACTTTATTGCTGTCTCTTTGGTCCCATAAGAAAATAGAAACTTTAACTATCTGGAACTATCTAATTCTATCATGAACCTAAAAGATATTCTAACATATCATTTTACTAACAAAATAAAACTGTGACCATTCAGTATCTAATATTTAATTCTTGTCTTACACCAAGAATAGTTTGTGCTATTAAGTTGGAGTTTCAATAGGAAAGCATGTCTCCTCTTTAGTATCTCAGCTACTTAGAAGAACTTAGAAGAACCTGGAACCCTAAGGCTTTTTCCTTTTCTTTTTAGTGCTAGAAATCTCCTGTTATGACATTTATAGTGGCTTTTTTTAAAATTGCATCAAAGTGGTTTCATTGTTCCTTAATCTTTTGGTCTGCTTTTTCAGAAAACTATTACAAAATGAATATTTAAACTAGAATTGCTTGGGATAGTTACATTAAATGGTCCGTTCTTCTAAGAACATCAAAGATTGTGCTGATCATTTTAGTAATGCTGAATTTGGAAGAACAGCATTTGGAAAAATGAAACAAATGTGAAATAAATGTTTGTTTGTTTGTTTTTGAGACAGAATCTCACTCTGTCACCCAGATTGGAGTGCAGTGGCAAGATCTCTCACTGCAACATCTGCCTCCCAGGTTCAAGAGATTCTCCTGCCTCAGCCTCCCGAATAGCTGGGATTACAGGCGTGCACCACCACGCCCAGCTAATTTTTGTATATTTAGTAGACACGGGGTTTCACCATGTTGGCCATGCTGGCCTCCAACTCCTGACCTTAAGTGAACTGCCTGTCTCAGCCTCCAAAAGTGCTGGGATTATAGGCATGAGCCACCATACCTGGCCTGTTCTTTCAAAATATTTAAGTCACTGTATCTTAATACGAAAATCATATAAGCTCATTACAAAAATCTAACATGATTTTAAGTTAAATTATGTTTGGTCACTAAGTTCCTTTACCCAAAGGCACTTGATAAATGCTAATAAATTACTATAGTATAGTGGATTTTTCATAATGAAAATTGTATTTTCTGATTAGATGATGTAGAAACCACTCACAGGAACTAATTATAGTAGAATTACAGTAGACCCTTGACATTCACAATGTATATATCCATAGATCTTCATGAACCCTCAAATTAAAAGAAAATTTCCATTTCAAACTTTGGTGGGGTTTGTGCAGACTTTCTTTTATACTGTCCTTGTTTTGGACCAAGCTACCATTGCCTTATGCAAAGTTTAAGACAAGTTAACAACTTAAAACATTTCAATAAAATTTGCCCTGTGAATAATTTTCAATTTTCCAAAAACAAACATGTTTTTTTACATTATAGGTTCTCCTACATTAGTGAGGTAGATAACAGCAAAGCTACATTAGTGATAGAAAAATCCATATGAATTTAGGAATTAGGTTATGTGTGTGAGAAGTGAGCAGTCTAAAGACCAGCTCAACCTTTCAGCTGCTTGATTGTTTCATGGCTTGAAGAATTGCACAGGTGCAATACCTAGAGACTTAGCGATCATATGCAAATAACCAGACAAATCCATAACATCTGTGAATTTTAAGCCTCTAGTCTACCAAATCTTGCCATCTCTCATCTATGAGAAAAACCCACAGTGAACAAACAAGTACCCCCTACTTTCCTTGTTATTTTATTAAAGACTTGAGAGAAACTCCCTGTCTTAAAATTTTTATCCTCCTTAATTGTAAATCTCCAGTGGCATCAAAAAATTACCAGGAAATATTCCTTCAGAGTAAAAGTTGCCTAGCATGTTTTTCTTCTTCTTCTTCTCCTTCTCCTTCTCCTTCTTCTCCTCCTCCTCCTCCTCCTCCTCCTTCTCCTTCCTCTTCCTCTTCCTCTTCTTCTTCTTTTTCTTCTTCTTCCTCTTCTTCATTTTCTTTTTCTTTTTCTTAATAGAGACAAGGTCTCACTGCGTTGCCCAGGCTGAGCTGTGAATCCTGGGTTCGAGTGATTCTGCCTCAGCCTCCCAACTGTCAGGGTTACAGGGAATAGGGAAAGGCTGTGTCTTGAGTATGAAGAGACCTCTCACAAATACTGAATAAATTAGTAGAGACTTGACTTTAATGGCCATTCATTGTTTCCTAGTTTGGTTCAGGGATTCTGAATTTAGGATTTTATGCCCCTCCCCGCCCTCCCAGTTACAGAGCCTCTGTCTAAATTCAGTTAAAGGTCTTGAATCAAATCAAGCTGTGGCTAAAAGTATTTTGGTTTTTGTCATTTGATTGTGCCTATTTTTACAGTTTTAAGTTTTATCAGTGTAGACGCAGAACCTTTAGTACCTAATAGTTAAGCATTTTGATAACACAAAATACACAGAAAATTCCTTTGCAAAGTATATAAATCCTTACACTTTTAATGCTAACACTTGCATTGCTGTAAAAGCTGCCATCTTGACATCTTCTACTGCTAGTGCTACTGCACATTCTCAAGTGACAAACCAAGGAACACATTGAACATTATGATGTGCTGACATGAAGAAATCTGTTGTCTCACAGAAAGACTGTAGCAAATTCTTGGATAGAATATCTCTGTAAAAGCAAACAAACATAAAAAAACCAAAATTATTCTCTCTACATTCTACCTTCTTCCCATAGAATCAAGCCTTTAAGACATATTAACTTGTGATTAAAATATGACTAAAACTATAGTTTCTCAAAATCATGGCCATCATTTGAATTTTTCCTTCCTTTCAGGAGAATTTATTTTCCTTAATCAATAACTATCACCACTCCCATACACAGTCTTAGAGCACATTTATACCGTTCATTTTCAAGTCTTATAAAAATGGAGTTCTTGGGTCTATCCCAGACTACTGAATTAAAATTGAGGAGAGAGGGTTGGAATCTTTGGAAATAAAGATATTTAAAACTCTCCAGGAGATACAATACAGTTGACCTACAGAACAGTATATAGGAAGCCTGAACTATTCTCTTCTGGAATAAGAAAACAGTTAACCCCAAATTCTATTAATGTACTATATGATTTTCCCTCTCTGGGATTCAGTTTTCCAGTGCTTACAATGAAAAGGCTGAACTAGTGATACTTCAGGTAACTTCCAGATAGAACTGTCATCGAGTCTCAACCCAGCACTAACTTTTGTTTGTTTATATGTTTATTATCTAAATCTGAAGTAATTAAAAAGAATTCTGAGCAGGTTTCTTGAGATGGCTCTCTCTGATCAGCGTTTTCAGGATCATTTCCAACAATATTGTCAGAATTTTATTTTTACTATCATGATTTCTTATGTAAAATCTTCAGTAATGAACTCATACCATTCTTATCTTTAATATTTTAAAATAATATCTGCATCCTAAACTCCTTAGTATATATCTGCTATGCTCAATAGGCTTCCCTTTGGTATTAGAAACCTTAAGAAAAAATTGATTGCATTGTATCAATCAGTAGATTGATAGTTGTCTGCTGCAATGCCTCTGGCACTCTGATCTCATTGTCCACTACCCAGTTTTTACATGTTATGTGAGCTGCAGTATCAAACTACTTATAGTTACTCAAACATCAGTTCATGTCTCCATGCAGCTGTCCTTCCCTTGTTTTTTTCTCAATAGGCTTTTCTACACCTTTTCATCTAGAAATCTTTTTTGCATCTTTTACATTTCAATTGTGTGTCAACTACTCAGCACACACACACTATGTGGAATTAATTATTCCCTTCCACATATTACTTATATGTCTTGTTAATACATCTATTCTCGTATGTATCACACTGAATCATAATTACTATAAGCTTCTTGAGGGCCAAGACCGTGCCTTATTCATCTTCATGTTTCCACTATCTGACCCATCATAGGTTTTCCATAAATTTGTATATAACTCTATCAAGCTCCTCTTTTCTCCTAGGCTCCAGATGTGTTTTTTCACTTGCTTACTGGGGCATCTCAACCTAGATCAACATGTTCTAATGTGAAGTTATTTGTTTTTCCTTACCCAGTCCAATGTTTTCATCAGCTTTACCTGACCCCATTCCGTAGACTCCAGCCATTAAGCCCTTCTGATCTGTTAGTGTCATATTCCTCTGCCCTAATGATGTAAAAATTGCCCCGTTCTTCAACCTCAGCATGTCACAAAAGGCTTTTCAGAGACTGGTGCTATGCACCATCATACACCTGATACATTACAACCATGACTTAATCCTTACTGCTCTCCAAACATACTATTTATTTGTTCATTCATTCATTCACAAATGAATAGGTTGTTTTACATATGCCAGGTGCTTTGCAGGGCATCATTAACTATACAAACTTTGATACCTACTTGTTTTTATTCCTGCTTCTCCATCTGTTTAGAAGGTCATTCCAACACCCCTTATCTGATTGGCAAACTCCTATACATACTTCAAGGCCCCTAATCCCTGGAGTCTTCTCTGATGCATCAAAAAGAAAAAAGAAATCCCTTTTCACACAAGTGAATATCCAGAATTGCATTTTTATGTTATTATCCCAAATATACTAGTTACAAAGATAGATTATACCATATTTTATTACAGTTACCTGATTACTTCTCTAGCTCAATCTCAGACTCTAAATCCTTGGATGTCAGAGATTGCATTTTATTCATGTTTATAACCTCACTTCCTACCACAATGCTTGACACATGGTAGATGCTAAATAAAATTCTTGCCAAATTGAATTGGATTCTGTAAACTGTATTGCTCCTTCTCTGTCCTATAAGACTATGGTATCACTTCCATTCAACTGATGAAACAAGTATTAAAGTATGATATTTATCAGGTTATTTGTTTTTGTAGAAAACAAAATATAAGCAGATATGAATATCTTTAGAAGACATGATTCAGGTCACATTACCCAACTCTCTCTCATATAACTACTTTGTCTGCTTCTGTTAGGCAGGCTGTTTATGAAATACTACTTCTAATGATTTGTTTCTTGGCTAGATAACATATAACATACTATTTTTTTAGCAATAACAATTAATTCTTTTTTATCTTTATGTAAATGTTTTCTTCTTTGATTCTATCTTCTGTATTATGAATTTTATACACACATTGTTTGCTTATGATAAATCCCTTACTTCCTACTTATTTTTTGAACAAAATATAACTCCTTCATTGCTCCATATTAATCATGTTTCTGATGCCACTATGTATCAATAATACTTTCACGAGGGAACCGGAAGTGAGATACCTGCTTGAGAAAATGGTATTAGAAATATATGTGATTGACCTGGCGCTGTGGCTCATGCCTATAATCCCAACAGTTTGGGAGGCCGAGGCGGGCGGATCACAAGGTCAGGAGATGGAGACCATCCTGGCTAACACGGTGAAACCTGTCTCTACTAAAAAAAATTACAAAAAAATTAGCCAGGAATGGTGGCACATGCCTGTAGTCCCAGCCACTGGGGAGGCTGAGGCAGGAGAATTGCTCGAACCTGGGAGGCGGAGGTTGCAGTGAGTTGAGGTCGTGCCACTGCACTCCAGCCTGGGCAACAGAGCCAGACTCCGTCTCAAAAAAAAAAAGAAAAATATATGTAATTACAATAAGATGTGAGGATTTCTCAAATATCAAGAAACTATACTTTCTGCGTGATTTATTGGTGTATAATTTTTGTGATTTAATTATATCTATTGCCTTAGCCAAATGAATTATATGTTTCCACTAAAATATTATCTAAACGTACTATGAAGTTTATTAGCTGCTTTATTTAGAATTATAGATTTATTTTTGTCACGAAGCATGAACTCCATAGACAAGGAGTCCAGAGCTGACTGGTGCACCTGCTCAAGGATGACATAGAGGACCAAGGTTCCTTTTAGCTAGCTTCCTGCTCTGCCCCTATGTCGCTTTTGTCTTCATGGCCACAGATAACTCTCCTCCCTCCAGACATTATGCCCATGTTTTAGGCAAAAAGAAGGGAACAACAAAACAGAAAAGGCACATTAGAAATAGGTGCAGACCAGCATTTTAATAACCAGCTTTCTCAGAAGCCTCAAACAGGGATTTCTGTTTCCATTTCACCATCCTGAACAGTATCATACGAATACTCATCACTTCAGCTGAGTCTGTGAAGCTGATCATGTTCAGTCAGGCACTTTGTCACATTGAACAAAGTTGGGGCTCTTTTGATAGAGAAAAATAGAAGGTTGAATTTGGGGATGAACATCTAGCAATTTCTGCCACCAACGGTTTACCAAATATATTAGTACTGACTCACAGGACCCTAGAGATACGTGAAAAGAGATGTTATGACTTGAAATACTTTCGTGAAAGAAATTTTCTTTGTTTTTTTCTTCCAGGAAAACTTAGAAATATGCAAACCTGTGTATTATGTGACTAATGTCCAGTGGGTTATAGGGTTTTAAGTTTTAATATTTTTATTTGTACTTAAAATGTTATTAAAGACTCAGTATATACTCAGCATTAGGTAAAGCACAATACAAAGTAAACTATGCAAAGATGATTCTTTCCCTCCAGGAAGTTACTGCTGAATGTTGGCAGTGCTGATGAGGGATTCTGATGGAACATATGTAAGCAGTGGAACAAACACTGGATAGTTTAACTAAATGAAACGTTTGCATACTTTGCAAGTAGAGAAGCAAATGTTTTTTGAAAGGTGGGGAAAAATCGTAGAAGATGAATTTTAAACAAGTTCAGAACAGAAAAATGTTTCATTTAGCTATTACATATTAGATTCTGGCATCACTGGAACACTTCAGAAAGTCTTAACATTCCTCCCAGCTGCAGTGAATTCTCTGTGTTTCCTGCAGGAATTACTGTGAGCAGCTATACTGCAAAAATTGATACTTTTGGCAGTACCTGGAAGAAGGTCCAAGGAAAAGGTCCAAGGAAACCTTGCTTCCTCTTGCCCCAAACTTCCATTGACACATATTGCTGTGTTCTAGGTTCCAGATACTTTGCCCCAGTGATCATTCATTGTGTTCCCACATAAACCCCAGAATTGATTGGTACTGTCCGTATATCCCTTATGAAGACCCTGAGAGCCAGAAAGTTGCAGTACATTTCCCAAGTACCTAGGGTCAAACTTCAGTTCTGTCCAATTACAAGGTCTCTTTGTTTCCTCCACCCTTTTCAGGGTATATTTGAAATAAATGAATCATATCCTTGGGAATTCTTGGTTTCAGGGAATAGCAGGAGGACAGGAAGGGCAGAAATGTTTTATTCTGTGAAGGCTGCCATCTTATTGAAGGCTGCCCCATTGTGGAGGATGGAGGAAGAATGTGAGGTCTCTATGCCATATCTAACTCTGCCCAGCCAAACCAGGATTGTTCTTGGACATGTTTGTCATCACTTCGTCCACGGCACCATGAGAATAAGAATTAGTCACTGGTTTGGCCCTGAGATGCTGTAAATGCATAATGATTTTTAATAATCACACCTCTCATAATAGGTCTTGCGTGCTTTCCAGTAATTATCCAGGATGAAATTAAAATGAACTTAGTCCATCTTTTTAAAACCTGTGGTTTGTGGAATTTGTGCAATTGGATTTTGTCTTTCAAATTAAAACAAAAATAGTATGATAAACTTATCTTTAGAGAAATACATTATAAATGTGGAAAACAAATAAAATAGGCCAATAACCACATCATTTTTATTCTCTGTAGCAAAACTATTATTAAAGGTTTGTCTACCTGTTTTTATCAGTTTTTCTTCTGTGTGGTTTCTTTTAACTTTAATTTTAATATTTATTTACAGTAAGGCATTTTGTGTCTCATTAGGCCAGTAAGTTAAAATCCTAATACCAAGGCTTTTTTTCTTTTTTGAGACGGAGTCTCGCTCTGTCGCCCAGGCTAGAGTGCAGTGGGGCGATCTCAGTTACTGCAAGCACCGCCTCCCGGGTTCACGCCATTCTCCTACCTCAGCCTCCCGAGTAGCTGGGACTAGAGGCGCCCGCCACCATGCCCGGCTAATTTTTGTATTTTTAGTAGAGACGGGGTTTCACCATGTTAGCCAGGATGGTCTCGATCTCCTGACCTCGTGATCCACCTGCCTCGGCCTCCCAAAGTGCTGGGATTACAGGCGTGAGCCACCGCGCCCGGCCTCATCTATCTTTTGAAGAAGGTATTTCTTTCTTCCGACCTCCCTCTCTCCCACCTTTTCTCTCTCTCTCTCTCTTTCTTTCATTGCACAAGGCAAAAACAAACCAACAAAAATCAGACCACTGTTTAATCTGATCTTCAAGCTCCATTTTTCAACCGCTTTGTTAAATACTAGAACATTGAAGTCATTCAATGAAGTAGAGAAATACATATACATATAATGCATGAGACTGTGATACACTCAAATGACTTCTGGGTCCTTGAGGACATCAGAACTTGTTGGAAGCAATATGCATTATGGTAAAGTTATTTATTTATTTATTTATTTATTTATTTATTTATTTATTATTATACTTTAAGTTCTAGGGTACATGTGCATAACGTGCAGGTTCGTTACATATGTATACTTGTGCCATGTTGGTGTGCTGCACCCATCAACTCGTCATTTACATCAGGTATAACTCCCAATGCAATCCCTCCCCCCTCCCTGTGACAGGCCCCAATGTGTGATGTTCCCCTTCCCGAGTCCAAGTGATCTCATTGTTCAGTTCCCACCTTTGAGTGAGAACATGCAGTGTTTGGTTTTCTGTTCTTGCGATAGTTTGCTGAGAATGATGGTTTCCAGCTGCATCCATGTCCCTACAAAGGACACAAACTCATCCTTTTTTATGGAAGCACGGAAAACTGGGTTCCTCAATGCTAAGATGTATCTTGCCATCACTAAAGAGTCAAAATAGCATTAATTTACAATATCATGCTAATGCAAATTACTTTAAAAGAAACATCTATTCTAAGAAAAATTGATAATAAGCAATATTTTTTGAGAACCAAATTAGAAATAATTATGTTAGTGATTGATATGGTTATGTTATTTGGCATTTCCATACAATAATTTTCAATACTGCTAGACTAAAGCAGAAGTGGCTAATAAATCTTTTTTTCTACCTTTTTGCTTGATATTCCATACAAGTAGATATTTATTTACTAAAAATAGAGTTGAGGAGAAATGTAGAAATAAATTGAAAAGCCTAATCCACAGAATTTCATCTGAAGCAAATGATTATCATGCTCCAGTGGAAAAACCACAAACTACACACAAAACAGTAGTATGATTTGCAAAACTGTTTTACAGTATTTCCATGTATTAGAATTTATATTCTCCATCAATCCGTCAAAGAAACATGACTAAATGCCCTGGGTATGTTAGACACTTTGCCAGGCAGACACCAGATACCATAGGGGATTCAAAGATGTTCCTATCCTCAGGGAGTTGACAATCTGGCTAGATAAAAATTCAGAATAATACCCATTCTTCTAAGCTATTTTAAACAAAACTCATGGTTTGAGGTAAAAGGGAAAAAAAAAAAAAAAAAAACACTGCTTGACAGTTATGGCTTTTTAGAGTGTTCCATGGAATAAATTGGGTTTCTCTTTTTGTGTTTCATGAATTACCCATCATTTACAGATGAGCAGAATAAGCTAGTCTTCATCTGTGTGCCTCCGGAGGCTTTGTTTGTGGTTCTTTAAAACTTGTTTAGGTCTGAGTTCCAGAATTTAAAAGGGATATTTAAGTATGAAAACAAGTCTGAGGTAACAAGTAATATGATTAGAGATGATTAAAAGGAAAATGGGAGAGTATCCCAAAAGGGTTACCAGATATTTTTAAAAAGAGAGAAAAATATAGAAAAGTATTTTAATAATTTCTTTACATTAAAAAGATTATCATGCCAAGAGTGGCAGGCATTTATTTTTCTTCCTTAGTGAGACTGAGTAATAGGTGCTGTTTTAACATGAGAAAAATCAGAATACTTGTAAGCTGGACCCTCATGCCAGCAAAGGTATCTAAGATCACATTTTATGACAAATATTTATAACTACTGTTCTTTGTTCTATTTGAAAATAGCCTTATTTCTAGTGATTAACAAAACAATATGTGCTTTCAAAAATAATTCAGGCAATACAGAAAATATGCAGAATTGAAATTCACTTGAATTTCAACCTCCCACTGATACTGTTAACACACATTTTACATTGATGTTATCAGAATTTGTGTGTACATTCATAGGAGATCATCATGCCAGGCTAGGAATGTATGAAGTTTCATATTTTGTAGCTATTTTTAAATATGAGATTTATGTTTAGGGTATAGCTTACTTTAGGACCATGGAAAAGCAAGAACATGTTTTAAATGACCTGGTGGTATTCCCTTTATGCTTTTTAGTAAAGGTAAGAGATCAGCCTCTGTGCTATTTGGGAGAGGCATTGGGTTCAAAGTTTGACTCCACCATTTACTGACAGTATGACCTTCAGGAGGGCCGTTCAGTTCTATTGCCTCGTTGCCTTTTTCTGTCAACTGAGAAGACATGACTCAAGCTCTAAAATTTTATTATCTCAATGCTTTATTATAGTAAGGGAGTATACCTTCTCAGTAACATATATTTACAAAAAATAAACCTCTTTTATGTGTTATATGCCAAAAGTTTTAACTTTGATAATGAGTTAGTTTTTCCCTTATCAGGAAAAACAAGAGGAAGCAAGATTATTTTAAAAGTTGGAGATTTATTACTCATTTATTCAGGTCAGAATACTCTGATACTCAGAAAAAAAGTGAAATTTGTTGTTGGATATAATGCAATGTCCATATTCATTACATACAAATATAGTTTTTATTCCATTATGTTCCACATACTCCTCTGACATGCCAGCTTATCTGTTTAGAGTACTTTTCTGTGTGTTCAATTATGTATGTAAGGTTTTTAATGAAGACAAATAAAATAAGGAATATTTAGAAATATAATTATATAGAGGTCAGGACTGTGAAAATTGCTTTTCTCACAATCACTGTAACTTTATTGCCTAAATTATATAGTAATAAAAATTATTTTTATACTCCTAGAGTAACCAATCTGTTCTTGGTAAGAGATTGCAATACATTTATCCAAATAGAAAATAGTTCTCTTTCACAATCACTTTTGAAACAGTGTTTCCCTAATATGTTTTAAGCCATATGTGGAAGTATTTTAGATAGTGTGAAATTTTAAAATAACTGGCAAATTATTTTAGGAGAAACTCTTGATTCTATTTATCATAATAGCTGCTCTTCATTCAAACAAACATCAGTGAGTTACGGAAAATAATATAGAACTGGAATTAGGATACCCAAATCTTAACCTGTTACAAAATGTGAGCACTTGGGCAAGTTCTTTAACTCTCCTGAGCCTCAGTTTTCTGTTATGTGATGAGGATTGCTGAATAATGTACATGAAAATGTCTTAGAAATGTAAGCTTCAATTATTTTGTTTACCGTTTTATTTTTCACATATTATGTGAGCTCTTGTAAAAATAAAATTCTGAATGAAATACTACACTAAGAATTCAGCCATTTAATGTTTACCTCTTCAGAGTTCAACAGCACATAAATAAACACATTGACTTCCTTTGTTGCTCCAGTTCATTACTGTACGTGTGCTCATTAATTTTTCAAGAAATAAATAACATCTTTAGAAATCTCTAACTTGATTTTCTATTCACAATAGAAGATTAAAGAGAGACAGATTTTGTTGACAGATTACATGGATATCTTATATTCCACCAGCTAGAATCTAGCTGAATAATTTAAGTATATGAACCAGAAGAATATATAACAATAATAAACTGACTTCATTTTGATGGCTCTGAATATGTGTTTGAATACACATAAAAACAAGCTGGATCCTTTAAAAGATGAAAGTAAAGTTCTGCTTATTAAATTTTGAAATATTTGCTAAACATAAATGGAATCCAGTTTTGAAAAGGGAAATATCAAAAAGATACCACAATGATCTATGCTGCAAACACATTTTCAGATGATCTATAGAATTTTGATCTGTTCTTCATTAATGCATTTGCTATTGATCCTCTGATTGCATTCCTTATTGAAGTTTTCTAGGTTTATTTTTATTGTGCTTTTTAATCTTTTTCATACAAATAAAATACATGTTACTTAAAAACCTCTAGAAATAAAATCTGTATTATTATGTCAATAACAGAGGATACCAAAAATGTAAGGGATAGCATTATTTGGTATTATGTTTATTCCTAATTATATTAACCACATTTTAAATGTGGCTTCTAAAAATTCTTACCATTTTTAGGGTCAGGAAACATTTAAAAAATAAAATATCTTCAAAACATTAGATGTATGGATTGCTGTTTGGAACATCCAAATACCCTTTCAGATTAGTGTGATATGATTTGTCCTGCAGCTGCTTCAAATTAAGAACAGGTGTGGAAGACAGATTATGCAAATACTCATATTAATGTAATTGTCAAATTGGTGTGTTTACCATTGTGCTTTTAAAGAGTAGACTGTACTCCTATTTTAAATGTAAATTAGCTTCATTCTTCAGAGCAGCTATTGGCTAATGAAACTTGGTCCTGCCTTAGAAATGAGTAATTTCTAATAGACAGTAACACAGTTCTAAAATTTGACATTTTCTTTCCCAGTAAACATTTATATGTAAAACTGACAATTCTATATTATTTTTAGTATGGGTATAATCTTGATGATTTTTTGAAAATTTAAGTTGATTCTGGCATTGGACTACTATTTTCTTTTGTTCTGTTACGTAGTGATTACAGTGATAGCTTTTGATCTCCTAACATATTTTCTACTTTAGAACTCATCTTAACTTTTCTTCGTTATGGATCAAACTCTCAATAAATTAAGTTCTTTCCAGAAATTGCATTACATTTATTTTAATAATAATTTTTACTCATAGCATCTAGTTACTTTCAATAGTATTTTAATGTTAAAAATGCTTAAATTCTGATTTTGGTGTTTTGACTTTTATTACTGTTTCATCCACGTGTCTGTATGATGATTTTGTGACACCTGTATCTAAAAAGGGGCTTTCTCTTAGTGCCTGGCTAGTCTTCTAGGCTCTTTAATGACAAATAGTGTGAGTCATCACATCTACATGAGTGACTAGGGCCAGCAAAAACGAAGACCAAGGAGTCAACCAGAGAGGTTTCACAAGTCAGATGTTCCCATTACTTTTTTAATACTTTTTTTCTCTAACAAAAGAGAGATCCTGAAGCATTTATAATTTTAATTTGCTTTGGTAGCATATATTTAGTGCTCACTTTGTGTACCTGGTAATGGGTTTATTTATGCTCTTTCATTTCACAGAATAGGCCCCTGAGGCTTAGAAAGGTTAAATTACATTATCTATGGTCATGTAGCCAGTAGTTTGAGCTGAATGTGAACTCAGGTCAGTCTGATTCTAAGCCATGTGCCTTTTACTCTTTTGTTACTGATAATATCGTGCCTCTTAGTTGCTGTTCAGATTTTTCATTTGCATTTTTAGAAACGGAGATCCAAATAAGGGGGATGACAAGGTATTACATGTGAATATTATCTTTTCTTGAATGTCTTCATTTTATTAAACCCAGGTAGATTGATTTATGGTTAAGATAGAGCAAAGGGGCTGGACACAGTGGTTCATGCCTGTAATCCCAGCACTTTGGGAGACTGAGGTGGGCGGATCACGTGAGGTCAGGGGTTCGAGACCAGCCTGGCCAACATGGTGAAACCCTGTTGTAACTAAAAATACAAAACTTAGTCAGGTGTGGTGGGGCACGCCTGTCATCCCAGCTACTCAGGAGGCTGAGGCAGGAGAGTTGCTTGAACCCAGGAGGTGGAGGTTGCAGTGAGCTGAGAACACACCACTGCACTCCAGCCTGGGCAACAGAGCAAGACTCTGTCTCAAAGAAAAAAAAAAAAATGATACAGCAGAGGAAGGGGTGAAAGTTATATGACTCCACCTTGGAGGGGATCTCCATCATCACTACGAATAGAATCTTCTACGGAAATGACTCTGAATCTCTTCATTCCCTTGTCTTCTATACCTCCCTCATCTCTGCCTGTCAGGAAGCACTATTGACATGGCAATGGACTTGGTAATGAAATTAGATGTTTACTCAGCAATGTATGAGATAACGTTTAATATGAAAGAAAAAGCGAATGGTAGTGATGGACTACTACTGGAGTTTTTCTTGGCATCAGGAGAATTTTCATGTCAAATGGTAAGAAATTTTCTGCTGGAGTTTTAGTTTTTAAATCACTGGTCCTCTTCCTCCGGGTTTCCTCTCTACGTCACATCAAAATGAGGAGGGGGTAAGAGGCTTATAGGGACCAAATCATAATCAGAGATGCCAACAAGATAAGCTTCTGTATATGCTACATGCAGTCTCTGTTCCTCATTTATCCTTATTGGCAAGAAAAGGAGCTGCCACTGAGACCAACACCAGATAAATAGAAGCTGATCCAAGAGCTGCTGCTGCTTCCCCTGCAGGGATCAGAAGAGGAACTGCCACATCCTCCAGTCTCCTCATATATTCCTAAGGGTGATCATAATCTGAATTGCTCCCCGCTAAGGAGTAAAGCATACAGCAAAAGAGATGCTGGTACTTTGTGAATTTGGAAAAAATTATAATATGATAGTTTTTTTATATGTAAGAGATATTGCAGTGAATCTTCATGCGTCATTCATTGAATCAAGTTCTAATCCAAAAACACATTCCCATGGAAAAGACCACCAAAAAGTAATTAAAGGGCTTGCCTCATCCACAAACTCTGAGGACATCCATGGTCAGTTATTCTATGAAAGCATAATGCCCTGTATAAGCACAGCATTTATTGATAGTGATAAGCTTTCTGATTAAGTTCACGACAAATGTACTTTTGAATTATTTTGAATAGTTTTTTCTAGTTTGCTGCTTAAAAGTATATCTCTATAAGAATATAAGCTACAGGGAGATTTCTATTAAGAAAAAATTAGTTACTTTAAAGATATTTTGTATTATTTTTTAAAAAACACTCTAAAACAAGCTAAATGCTATATAATACATCTACTCTGTTACTATGCTGTTTTATTCTGCCTACTATATTATTTTCATTTTTTGTTTTGTAGTAATTTTATTTTCATTTCTTGAAATTCATATGTAAAATACAGTTTTTACATTAAGCAAGAAAGACTTTTGCTTGAAAATTAATAAATCTCTACATTAAATCCTTGAGATCAAAACCTATTTTCATACATTGTTGGACAATGAGTCAAGGTGGAAAATCTACAGTTATTCTGTGCTAAGCGTCTTGATTTGAAATATTCAGACTATAGACTTACTGGATTGGAAGCTGGTTTAATATATTGTGCCAGCCATCCTGAAAGCCATTTCAATAGATTCTGTACCCTGGCATTTGTTTTAGAAATAATTGCATGGCAAATGTAGTTTTACATCTGTACCATGTCTCTTAATCCTAACCAGGCAGATGTAGTCTGAAAATCACATTAAGGCAAATATATATAATCTGTGAAATTATGCTCTGAATGCTCTAAATAGCAAAGAAAGGGTTTCATGTTAAATGTAATAAGTATTTTTTTCTGATCCCCAAATTGTAAAATGTCCATTTCACTTCCTAATTAGTGCTGCATTATAAAATTGAGCTAAGATTGTCTGTTTTCCAAATTTTCTTATTCAACTTATCACAAAACTTTCCTACAAATGAAAATGTACTACCATGTCAAATTATTTTCTTACTTTATGCCTGGTACTACAAAATTTATTTGTGTACCTCTAATGGCAGTGCAATTCAGATAAGTTATATTTTAGTACTCCTCTGCTCCTCTGTTCTCAAAAGCAGAATTTTGCAACAAGAATTCTGACACTGAATCGACTTATTTATTTGTTTGTATGTTTGTTTATTTATTTATTTAGAGATGGAGTCTTGCTCTGTCCCCTAGGCTGTAGTGCAGTGGCCCAGTCTCAGCTCACTGCAACCTCTGCCTCCTGGGTTCAAGCAGGCCCCTGCCTCAGCCACCTGAGTAGCTGGGATTACAGGCGCCCATCACCACACCCAGCTAATTTTTGTATTTTTAGTAGAGATGGGGTTTCACCATCTTGGCCAGGCTGGTCTTGAGCTCCTGACCTCATGATTCACCTACCTTGACCTCCCAAAGTGCTGGGATTACAGGCATGAGGCACTGCACCCAGCCCCGACTTTTAATATACTAGAGATTACTAGTGTATTTAAGGAATCTAAGAAAGAATATTAAGTAATAAAACACGTGTGAAGTCATAGGGTATCAACTGACTGGAAGAAAGAGGAGGTGGACATCATAGAAACAAAAAGTTATTGCTTGTCATCAAGAAATTACCATTAAATCTTTATTTAAAATAGTATCTTGTGTCATTCTACATTCATCATAGTTACTTCTTGAGGATAACACTAATAGAACTCCAGAGATGTCAGAAATGTTTTTATGTATTTGACCCTTCATTTATCCTCCAAGAGAAAAGACAGGTAGTGTACACAAAAATGAGAAGTCTGAAGTGCATGAAGGCCACTTTGCTTCATATGGGACTCTTGAAGAGCTGGCTTTTGCTTCTCTTTCTGTCCCCAACCCCACCCTACCACCCTTCTTCCCTAGCATTAATTTGCTTGACTTTATGGAACTGTCTGTGCTTCTCAGAATACATCAGGGGGTCAGACACCTTCAAACCTTTATGTCGTCTGCTTTTTTAGTCTTAAATGTTCTTCATCTTTATCCCACCCTATCTCTTATTTGTATGCTAATGTCCATTTATTCTTACCTAGAGCCCTTTATTATCTCATCTGCCCTATAAGAACCCTTTCTCTATGCTTCCTTTTCACCAGTGCATACATCTGTCATACTGCTTAATATGATACTCATCACTAATAGTTTGCCTTCCTGATTTGTCTGTGCATTCTTGGGTTTAGTGGCTCCTACTCAACTTTGCAGCAGATTCTTAACCTAGTGATTGGTGTTCTGTAGTGTCCCACAGAACTGAGATGGCAATGTATACATAAAATCTGTTTGTTTTGTCTATTAAATAATTATTGTATATGTTAAATTTTTGTCTGTCACTTTCCAAATGTTCATAAGAAATCCAGCTACCTATTTTTTTTCCAAAAAACCTTAAACTCTTCTCTTGAATAAAGCAAACATGCATACAAGTAAACAAAAATGCAATAGTCCGTAAGTACTCAGCTGGGATATCTCATGTCAGAAGCACCTGTTGACTGCTGCCCTCATGCTCTCTCAAAATATTATAACTGTATCACTTACAGGAGCACTATGCACATCTTTTGCTTTTCAGTGATTTTAGACACATGAAAGATACTTGATTAGCATTCCTGGAAATTCAATATGTACTCAGTGAACAGGTGTAGATCTTAGCCTGCTCACAGACAACAACCATGTCATCTGCCCTTTCCTTGATTTCAGCCTTACCTGTTTGTGGAGACAGCCTGGATTCTGGGTAAGAGGTGTCCATATCCTCTTTCTATTATTGGCTTCTCTGCTGTGATTTCTAACAAGGGGGCCAATTAGTACCAGCTATGATAGCAGCTTTTTGAAGTGAAAAAGAAGGGGGTTGACTAAAAACAGAGTGAAAAATCTGAATTTGACACTGTTATATTCTGTAATCTTTGTTAATTCCTTTTTAATCTTAAAAATATTTTGAAATTAATTTAAAATCTTCCTTTAGGAATGTCAGTGGATTTAATGGGTTAATATGAAGTACTTTAAAATCTGAAATCCTTCAGATAACTATGGTATCTGCATTGGGACAGTGGCTGCCATTCAACTTTTTTTGTTAACCTACCCTTTTAATAAAAAGAAAAGTGTTTCTTTTAAATTTAGAATCCATTAAAGAAGAAAAACTGAAGGAGTATGTAGTGTTAAATTATGATAAAAATAAAATATGCAAACACCCATTAATAAACTGTACTCTGTTGCTATTTTGTATTTAACCCAAAGTTTTATTTTGCCATTTTTACATATTAAGTTGTGCTTTGTACAATGTAAAGTCTGATTATACAAGCTGACATTTTAGGGATGGAAGAATATATTTATAAAAGTGAAATTATAGCCAGGTACGGTGGCTCACAACTATTGTAATCCCAGCACTTTGGGATCCAGAGGCTGGGTGGATCCCTTGAGGCCAGGAGTTTGAGACCAGCCTGGCCAACAGAGTGAAACCTACATATGCTAAAAATACTAAAAATACAAAAAAAAAAAAAAATTAGCTAGACATGGTGACACACACCTGTAATCTCAACTGCTTGGGAGGCAGAGGCACAAGAATTGCTTGAGCCCAGGAGGCAGCTGTTGCAGTGAGCTGAGATTGTGCCACTGCATTCCAGCCTGGATGACAGAGCAAGACTCTGCCCCCGCCCCCCCACAAAAAAGAGCTGAAATTATAATAGCAATTTTTAATTACTTCACTTAAGTTTGCAAACAATGAAAAATGAGGACAAGATCATGACTTTTAGTCTTATCTTTGGTCTGTTTTATGTAAATAGATTGTAACCCAAAATTGCTCCAAAATCTATTTTTAAAGCTATTAAGATTTAATCCTAATTTTGACAGTATGATTATTGACTGAAATATGTATATTATAGTTAACTTGTTAATTTATAACTTTGGTTTCAAGTCACAGAAATCTTTAAAAAATAATAGTAGACTTTCTTCAAAGGATATAGAGTTGCTTACAATATACAAGGCAAAGCTAAGCAAAAATCTGGTCTCAGAAAGAGCCAAAAGCAGAGCAGGATCTAATAGACAGGCTGCTTGCATCCCTGTCACTAGATTCGATGAATTCCTGTTGTTTATTATGCACATGTCACTTACCTCAAAAATCAAGTTCTTGGGAGAGGGAATTTAATTGACCTGGCTTGTATCACCCACTCAGCCTTGGGCCAGTCCCACCAATTTGCATATAATGGGGTACAGAATGAGGGTAGTCCCCAAAGAAAAAAAGTGGTGCTTTTACCAAATAGAGAAGTAAATGCTGGGTAGGCAATGTAATCAGATTTTGTCTATGTTAACTTTGAGGTGGTTTGCTACTAGACTGCAGCCTTGTTTTGACATCAATTTTTTTTTTTCTCGAAGAATTTTACTCTTTCAACACCAAGGAAACTCAAAACAATAGAGTACTACAGGACAGTAGCACCAAGTAATATATTTGTGTGTGAAGATTCACTAATTTATGCAATTATACCTCAATCTATGCAGTATCTTCCTAAAGATTATTTAAAAATCAAATTTATTTTAAATAAGTTTGCCTTCTATTTAAATAAATGCTGTCTAAACTACTGTTTTAATTTGAATGATTTATTTTCTTAAGGAAATAGTAATCTCTTATTCAATTTTGTAAATTTGGATCATCATGTTGAGTTTGTTACCAATGAATGGCACCTGTCACATAATTCCCAGGTAAAAAAAATGTATACTGCTTTTAAACTTTACACTGATCCATGAAGAAAACAAGCATAAAAATTGTAAACATTCATGAATCGATTCCTTTAAAAATGTCCTCCATGACCTTGGACCTATCTTTTTTTGTTGTTGTTGTCTTTCTCCATTCCTTTCTTTCCTCCCTCCCTCCCTCCCTCCCTCCCTCCCTCCCTCCCTCCCTCCCTCCCTCCTTCCTTCCTTCCTTCCTTCCTTCCTTCCTTCCTTCCTTCCTTCCTTCCTTCCTTCCTTCCTTCCCTTCTTCCTTCCTTCCTTTCTTTTTTTTTTTTGGAGACATGGTCTTTATTTGTAGTCCACGCTGGAGTGCAGTGGCATGGTCATAGTTTGCTGCAGCTTCTAACTCCTGGACTCAAGTCACCCTCCTACTTCAGCTTCCCAGAATGCTGGGATTACAGGCATGGGCCACGATGCCTAACTTGGACCTTGGACCTGTTCTTTTCTTTTCTTTTTTTTTTTTTTTGAGACAGTGTCTCACTCGGTCTCCCAGACTAGAGTTCAGTGGTGCGATCTCCACTCGCTGCAAGCTCCGCCTCCCGGGTTCATGTCATTCTCCTGCCTCAGCCTCTGGAGTAGCTGGGACTACAGGCGCCCGCCACCACGCCTGGCTAATTTTGTAAAAATTATTTTTAGTAGAGATGGAGTTTCACCGTGTTAGCATACTCTCTTGTTATTCCCACATATAGCCCACCACTGCCTCCACCCACCTGGACTTCTTCCTGATCATGTTGTATCCCATAATTAAGGATGACCTTAAACACTCTCACTATTCTGAATCACCCTTTCTGACCCTGCTACAGCATTTGTTCTTCCGTTTCCCAAGCTGTGACTTCTTATTCCTACTCCTAGGCAAGCTACTTAGTATTCCTATAGAGAATCACAGTATCAGGCAGTATTGGTTCTCTGACTTTAGGCTAGTCTTCATTGACGTTTAGCAATTGTTTCACAAGTCTCTAGACACCTTACTCTGCCTCTCTCCCTGCATCAGTTTCTAGCCTTCGCTGTACCCGTAAAGCACCTAAGTCACACCGGTTTCTCTGTTCTCCGTGACTTCACCTTCTACTTCAGAGAAAAAATTTAGAGACTACCAGGCAAGAACTCCCTCTGCCTCAAGAACTCCCTCTGCCTCTCTCATCTCTACTCCCAAAACAAATTTATATTACCATCTCTGATTATATCCCTTTCTGTCGTAATGAGATCTTCTATCCAAGTCCAATTTCTCTTCCTGTGCGTGATACCTACCCCTGTCCACCTCTTCCAGAACCTCGTCTTTTCAGCTGCACATCTTCATTCCTGTGTCTTCAGTCTCCCATTTCGCTGTGTGCCTTCCCTTCCCGCCTTTAGAAACAAAACACCAATTAAACAAAATCACATTCATATGTCCATATTAGTTTTATATCAATTATCTTAATCCTGTGTTCTCCTTCATCACTAGACCATTATAAAGAATTATTTACACTACACTTTAACTTCCATTTCTTTTATGACACATTATATGTTGGTTTCTTTCTTTACTACCTGTATTAGTCTGTTCTCACACTGCTAGTAAAGACATACCTGAGACTGTGTAACTTATAAAGAAAAAGAGATTTAATGGATTCGCAGTTCCACATGCCTGGGGAGGCCTCACAATCATGGTGGAAGGCAGAGGAGGAGTAAAGGCACATCTTACATGGCATCAGGCAAGAGAGCATGTGCAGGGGAACTACCTTTATAAAACCATCAGATCTCATGAGACTTATTCACTGTCATGAGAACAGTATGGGAAATACCTGCCCCCATGATTCAATTACCTCCCACCAGGTCCCTCCCATGACACATGGGGATTATGGGAACTACAATTCAAGATGAGATTTGGGTGGAGACAGAGGCAAACTACATCACTACGTTTCTGAAATAGTTCTATTGAATATCACTGACCACCTCAGAGAGCTGATTTCAATTCTCATCTCAGTAGATCCTGTCAAAACATTTGAGACTTTTGATACCACTTCTCTTAACATTCTTCTTCTTTGTGTTTTGTTGGCTTTTCCCCATCTCCTGCCTATAACTTTTTCTGTTAACTTTTATATCAGTGGTCCAAAAACTCTGGCTGCATATTATTACTTGGGATGTTTATTTGTTAAAATGCCTGGTCTCCACCAAGCCCAGTTAAATCAGGAAGTTGAATGCCACCATCATTATATATACAGAGCTTTGTGTGTGACACTGACCCACAGTGTAGGCTAAGAACTACTCCTTTAGATGACCTCACTGCCAGAACTTATCCACTCCCTGTAGTGTTACCACTACATAAGTTGCTGATTCTCAGGTCTTTATATATCTTGCCTTGTCACCTGAACTTAAGTCTTGTATACCCAGAACTGTGCCAGAAACACCTACCTAGATATTCAGTAGTCAACCTCTCATTTACTATTTCCAAATGAAGCAAATTCTCTTTCATTCTTTAAAAATTGTCTTTGTTTCTATTGTCTTTCTAGTGGTATCACAGTCTGCTTCCGATGTCCCTTATCCTTTACTCTCTCAGTCACTCAGGTAGTCGTCAAATCCTCAGTAGTTAGCCAGTCCTCAAATTGGGTATCCTTTTTTCATGTCACTGCTACTGCTTTGGCACTTACCAGAAGTAAATGTCTAATGAATCTTTGGGAATCTTAGGCTGCCAGCCAATTCCAGTCTGAATCCACACCCTCATGCTTTCAACTTGTCAAAAACAAAAACAAAAAAAAACAAAAACAAAAACCAAAAAACACTACTAATTCCCGATCTGCAAAACTCTTCATAGTCCAAATCTTTCTAGTCTTGTCTCTCAGCAGCTGGCCCCATTTATAGCATACTCCTACCAAAGCTATCACATATTGTAGGCATAATACTAAACCTTTGGCATTCTCCCTTTCTTTTTTTCTCACTTCTTTTTTCCAAGTAATGAATTCCTGCTCATTCCTTGGGAGCCAGCTATAAAATGCCTTCTTTCAATATGGTCAAAGTGTACTTTTTACGTCTTCAGCAAAATATTTATCTCTAATACAGGGGCTTTAAAACTTAGGATCCATGGATAGAATTCAGGAGGTTTATGAACTTGAATGGAAGAAAAAGTATTCTTATTTTTATTCCCAATTGAATCTCAACATATTCTTCTATTAGGAATATAGGCAACACACCACAGTATTGTTTGCAGTATCTATGACATTGTCAGCGATAGAAATTATAAAAATATTCCTCTCTCACCACAGTTGGTAAAAATATCTAGAATTATGACCAGGTGTAGTGGCTCATACCTATAATCCCAGCACTTTGGGAGGCCAAAGTGGGAGGATCACTTGAGCCCAGGAGTTCAAGACCAGCCTGGAGTATACAGTGAGATCCTGTCTCTACAAAAATCAAAGAAAATTAGATGAGCATGGTGGTATGCACCTGTAGTCCCAGATACTTGGGAGACTGAGGTGAGAGGATTACTTGAGCCTGGGTGGTGGATGCTGCAGTTTGCCAAGATTGCTCCACTGCACTCCAGCCTTGGCAACAGAGCGAGGCCCTGTCTAAAAAAACAAAACAAAACAAAACAAAAACACGAAATGTTATTTGTGCCCATTACTCAAAATTGTAGTGGTTGTTATGCCTGCTATTATATCTTATTATTTAATTCATTAAAAAATAACATCAATATTTCACAAATGTAGCTTTTTAAATATTTTGGGAACTGAATCTCAGTATAATTCTTTTTTTTCTAATGCCTTATTTTACTGCATGCAACCAATTTTTTTTTTTTTTTTTTTTTTTTTTCTGAGAAGGCTATTCTAGATTTTAGCAAATTGCCAAAGAGGTTCAGATACGAAAAAGAAAAACAAAACAAAACAAAAATCAGGAGTCCATGCAAATGGCACTTACCTTGTTGTATCCTAATTTACAGGACTGTTTTTTTTTTTTTTTTTTTTTTTTTTTTCACTCTCCTTTGGATGGAAGGACCATTTTCATTAACCTTTATATCCACATGCCTAATATAGTTTATAGCTCATAGTAGGTACTGAAAAGTGTTGACTAAATGAATAATGGACTAAAATAATGAAAAAATACCTGTAATGCAAATATCTTGAACAAAGGACAATATTTCTCAAAGTTTGATCATAAACCTTCTAAACCACAATAATCAAGATGCTTGTTAAAATGCATATTCCTGGACAGTACACCAGATCTTTTGAATCTGAATCTCTAGGAAAGTAGCCTGGAATACACAATCATAACAAGCTTCTCCAAAGATTATTTTACGTGCTCAAGTTTGGGGACCTGTATAGTCAGATATGTGATACACAGTAGCCTCAAAATAAGTAAATAAATAAAAGCATAACTTTTTACAAATAATTTTATCTCCCTGGACTTCCTTTCCTTCCTCAGTCCACACCACGATCTTCTCAATGTTGTACAGGTTTTGGAGTCTGTGTCACAAAAGAAAGTAAGACAATACTAACTACATCAATAATGAAAAATTTTTAGGCATGCACTTACTTAGATTTGGTCCTCTGAGATACGTAATCTCTGGTTCTTGTTGACTGACTCCGAACAAGAGAACAACTTCTGTGATCCACCTATCTGTGGAATACTCAAAACAATTTTCAAGTATGATTTCTCTTTTCTACATCTTCTCTGTCCGACCTAGGCAATTTAAAATTTGCTTTTAGAAATGGGCTGGAGAAGGATGAAGTTGTATGAATTTGCAAAGCTAAAATGTGTCATCCTGTTACAACCCAATAGCTACATTGTCCCTGGGACAGTTTCCATCAGATATTATGGATGTCCTAAAAACAAGCAACCAAATCAGCAAACACAACAAAACAGTTGGAGGGGCAGAAAGGCAAATCAGCCATTTATTTTTGTTATTGTTTTAAAGTTTGATTTGTTTTAGAACATGTGAAGAATGTTCATAGTTCTTGACTAGCTGAACATTGATTTTTTCATTTTTGCATTTTTAAAATGTAGACCATGCCTATAGCTTGGATATTTTCCCTCCAAATCTCATGTCGAAATGTAACCCCCAGTGGTGGAGGTGGTGGAGGTGGAGACTCATGGGAGGTGTTTGGGTCATGGGAGTGGATTCCTCATGAATGTCTTGGTGCCATCCTTGTGATGGTGAGTGATCTCTCACTCTATTAGTTCTCTGTTTGTTAAAAAGAGTCTGGGACCTCCTTCACTCGTTTCCTCTCTCACCATGTGATTTCTACACACATGTTTCTCCTTCCCCTTCTGCTATGAGTGAAAGCCACTTGAGGCCCTCACCAGATGCAGATGCTAGCACCATGCTTATTGTACAGCCTGCAGAACTATGAGCCAAATAAACCTCTTTTCTTTATAAATTACTCAGCCTCAGGTATTCTTTTATAGCAACATAAATGGACTAAGTCAACCACTATTCCATTCAGATATTGTTTAATCCTAAATATTATAAGACACTAAAGTTTTAAGCATGTTAAAGAAAAATATGAGGTCCTTTCAACCTCAAGAAACAAATTGTATTAAATAATTTAAAATATTTTCATTTGTTAGGAAAGATCAATATATAGTATTAATACCATGTATATATTATATATTTTTCTATGAAAATTATACTTCATCAGCCTTGCAAAAAATATAGTTTTTCTTACAAGTCATTTCACCTTATCACTAAATATGAACACACCCATATTGATTTCCTGTTTTGCTGTACCAGGTTTCTGAAAGGGAAAAATGTTTCCTTACTCATATAGGAGAGTCTTTAATATGTATCATGAAGTCTACTGATAGGCTGAAAACAGATACAATGTCTTGGGAATGTTTACAACCTTTATAATACATAATAGCATTTTATATATTGTAGAAACAATAATTATTTGTATCTGAAAATTGAATACTATTTTGAAGCAATAATAACAGCTAACAAATAATAAGTATATGGCTAATAAGTATTAAGTATATAGGTATCAGCACTGTTCTAATTACTTTACAATTGAACATATTTAATAACCCTATGATGATGTTACTGATGATCCTCTGTCTAGAGAGAGAGGACAGGAGAAGCTAAATATTTTGCTCAAGGTCACACCACTAGTGAGTGTAAGATCTGAAGCTCAGCAGACTATCTCCAGAGCCAGCATTCTTATGTTCAGCACTAAATGGCTTACTCTTTATTGTTTTAAAAGAAAAATTACAATGATTCACATTTAATTGAAGAATAGATTCCTTCTGATGTTAATGTTGAAAGCCCATTCCAGTACATTGTCTGGCCTTTTCACTGTTCAAAGTTTCTTTGGTGCTTATTTGAAACAGATGCAAGACACTTAAAATATCCGTTCATATTGTGTTTCCCTGTGATTTGCTGGAGTATGTCAGGTTGCCTCCAGATCCATTTCTAAGTGACTGTCTGATTTTATTCCTCTTGCTACTTCTTTACAAACCTGCAGCTTCATGGGTCTGTTAAAGCATGGTTGATCAGAGTTTTATTGCATCTCTTACCAACATTCTGTCTCTGCCTGTCATAGAAAGCTTTAGGGAAGCCATGAGAAGAAACTGGGTGGGTTTTTCAAAGCACAATTTCTTCAACCAAGCCTGTTGGCAAGATACGATGATGGGCTAATGATAGTGCAAAGTTTATTCTCACGTACTTTCACCTGTAGAAACTATTGTGAGTTCCTTTGCGTTTCAGTAGGTTATTTTACTTCTAAATTATTGTTCTTCAGTAAGGTTTAGATTAATTTGACTTTCTCTTTTCACAAATTTTGCCTTTTAACTCTTTATTTTTATTGATTGTTTAACTGTTATGTTTCATAATTTTGCATGCAATGTAACAGGGACAGGGAAATGTCTCTATGAGCCCTCAGTGTTGGGGGCAGTTCTGTGTCTCCTCTTCCTATGGATAGATAAATGACAGTATCATTTTAATATGCTTTATTTCTGTCTATGGTAGCGGGAATGATTTGATAGGAGTGTTTTGGTGAGTGTTTCTGGTTGATGAAAATAAGATATATCATAGATTTTAGGGAATCAAAAAATAATGAGTATATACTGTGTACCAATCCAAACATATCATTGTTAATGAATCAAAAGGTTCTTCATGGTCTTGTTTTTTTTGGTGGGGGGGAGGTTGTTTTGTTTTGTTTTTGCTTGTTTTTTCTTTGTCAAGGTTATCCTTTTGTTAAAATTTGGGAAATATTTGCAATAGTAACTAAAGAAGATATGTTTGAAATATGGTTAGGTTTACGAAATTATGTTTCTGAGTCAGTTGAGCTAAAAATGGGGAACATTCTCACAGTAAAGCCTCAGGCAGCTTCCATGCCAAAGCTCCAAAACTAGACAAATTCTAATGAAAACCTCTTTTTAAATGAAATCCTTTTAATATTTGGCACCTGTATCCCTTAAATTACCATTTAAGGGATGGTTACATTTAAGGGATCATTACCATTAACTATGCTTTTATTCCATAGTATTTTTATTTTTATTACTGTACTTGTACATTATCTCAATAATTCCTGTTTATATACTCCTCCAGGAGTGAGACTTATTCTCTGTATCTTCCCTTCTGACCTGACTGGGATGACAAAACTCCAGCATCCCAACATGTTTTGTTAATGCTGGAGACACAAATTATGATATTTTACTTAACTTAGGTGCTCTTGAAAGAATTTAAGGTGATGTTGCTTATTTATAGAGTTTAATTTTCAATATTAAATATAAACAGTGTCACAGCAGATTTGGAGTTATTGTGACAATCACTTTTTTATGTAGATGAGTGTCTATCTGAGGGCTTTACTGGTGTTAATCTGGTTTACTGTTATGGTATGGAATAGCATTTCATTTTTTAAGGATGCTTATGACCTTGTTAAATAGCAGTCCAAAAATCATGTGGCTTGTTTTGATTTTAACCAAAGTTACAGCTGCCTAGCTGTAAAGCAGTCAGTTTCTCTTATTATGACTAGTTCTTCAACTTGTACTGTTTTAAATTGCCTGCAATTAGCATATTTCAACCTTATTTTTAGGTTTAAATTGCAGTGTGAGAGAGTACTCTCCTCTTAGCTAATTAGTGCTATCAAGGAACAGTAGGTTACCTCATTAGTACCATGTGCATTTAATTAAAGAAGAGAAAATTGGAGTTAACCTCATAGTTAATATTTTCACAGAGTGCTACAATGCCAACACCTTCAATTGGAGTCACACCCCTGTGTATCTAATTATGCACTGGTGCCAAATAAGGTTACCAAGGGTAGCACAAGGCTGTTGACAAAATAATTTAGATGAAAATGTATTTGTTGGATTCTGACAGCAAAATATAACTTGAACATTTTCCCCCCAGTCTTCATCTGCTAGCATCAGGTGACATACTTCATCCTAAGAAACAGAGGGAAAAGGATATTTTGGAAGCAATTTTTCCTGTTTGAATTAATATTGCTCTTATCTTCAAGAAAATGGCATGTAGTCATGTAAAGCATATACAATCCATTTCTTAAACAGAACCTCTGAACTTCATAGATGTATTTGAAAAGAATTATTTATAAGATGTAATATTTACATGCATCAAACCACTACAAATACTCCCTGACACCCTTAACACATCCCTCCTTGCTTTTCTTCTTTCCTGGTATAGTTATAATTTCCCTTGTGTATCTTATGAATGGGGATCATCCTTTCATATCATACGTGAAGTCTAAGGATGTGTTGTCACATGGTCTATTCAAATGCAGTGTAATCCTTTTGCCCTTCAGACAAAATCTTTGAAATGTCTAATGCTACTTAGGTAAAAAATGACATCCCCATGTCATTTATCAATAAATAATCACTTTGCTTTTACAGATAAAAATGCAAACTATACATTTGACTATATAGAGTAGTTTTCAATGCAAATGGTACAATTCAACAGGTTTTAACAGATATTATCGAGGTTGGTTGCACAGTCTTAGATACATTTTAGTGGCAATAATTTTTATATAATAATGCATAACCACAGCAGTTTATTTAAAGAAATTATTGTGATTGTTCTCACATGACATGGTAGGGCAGGATTTATGTTCATTTGTACTGGTTACAATTGATTACAAGTCAGAACTTTTTCAAAATTAGAGATGATTACATTTTAAGAATAAATAACATCCCATACACCAAAATTGCAGTGCCATTTAAATATATAGGAGTATCTATGATTCTTAGCTTACAAGTGGGAAGTAAGGTTCCTACGGCAGTATCATGGTACATGATTTCAGTGGATTTTTTCATTATGGGTTAATTTATTATGATCTAAATATTCAACTTCCCATCTGCCAAATTATTTCTGTTTTTAAAATCTATACTAGTTAACTGTGAGACAATGATGGAATATTCTTCCCTATTTTGACCTACCAAGGTGATAATCCCAAAAAAATGATTTTTAAAAATGACAATGTACATTATTAGCATAAGCCTTAAGATTGAAAAAAAAGCCAACTCCTGATTCTCTTTGTTTAACCTAGGAATTGCTTCCAGAAACAAAATTATGTATCTGTGGCCACTCTTCTGGTGATGGGCATCCTCACAACACATTTGCAGTAAGTTACACTGGGCAATTAGAAATTCAGCTACTAAGCACAAGGCCATGGACCCAGTCCCACTGAATAGATTATATGTGATTTTATATAGCCAATCCCTTCCATTGGTGCAGATAATCAAGATACGACTAATGTTAAGATACAGATGTAATTAGTTGATTTTTTCTTACTTCCTTTGTTCTCAATTATGTTTCACTAGATATACAGTTCACAATTTCTGTGAGTTGAATACCTTAAATATATAAAGGTTTTAACACCATTATACTTTTCTTGAACTTTTAGGAATAATTTGATGAGAGAGTGCTGATATGCAGAAAATAAGTGGACATAGATTATGGGTTGATTCAACGCATATTTTAGAACAAAATTGCTGTTCCATGTTCTTCAAGTTGTCATATAAATATACCAAGGCCTTTTTAACAGAGTCTGCCACTAGAGTGTAACTTGTCACTTTGGACTGCAATATTTGGTGAAAATTGCTTATGTGGCCCAATTCACATACCAGTCATCCTTGGAAATGAATAGTAATCCTCAAGTCTCCATTCAAGAATTTTTAAATAAAGCAACTTCATGTTTCTATTCAGCATAAATTCTACCTGCATTCTTAAGAAATCTTGAAATATATAAGTCATGTATTTTCACATATAGTCAGCTCTTCACATTCATGGGTTCTGTATCTGTGGGTTCAATGAACCACAGATCCAGAATATATGGGGAAAAAATGGATGGTTGCATCTGTACTGAAAATGTTCATACATTTTTCTTCCTTATCATTATTCCCCAAAGAAAACAGTGTAACAACTGTTTATACAGCATTTATTTTATATTAAGTATTATAAGCAAGCTAGAAATGATTTAAAGTATACAGGAGGATGTGCATAGGTTGTATGTAAATAGTACAACATTTCATATAAGGGACTTGAGCAATTACGGATTTTGGTATCTATGTGTGTCCAGTACCCCACACATACCAAAGGACTAGTCTACACAACTTTTGCTTGTTTCCTTAAGAACTGATGTATTTATTTAGGCTTAATGGGCTAGAGTATTTCTAAATTGACTCAGCCAAAATTTATTTACTTTTTACCACTCTATACGTAATATTTTCTAATTATAATTGATGAAAAAACAACAAAATTAATACTCGTAAGCAGTCAATGTTTTCTTTAATGAAGAAGAAATATCTATTTCATACTTTGGTTAAAAAGAAAATGTTTTCAATAAAAATCATGTCAAATTAATGAGAGGATATTTATGAAAAATATGAAACTTTTAAAAATGTTAGTTGCAATACAAAAATAAACTCAAAAGTGGAAGCAGCAATAACATATCCTATTCTATAGAAATAGGGATTGTCAACAAAAAAAAAAAAGAAATAGTGAATGTCGAGGATGAGTAATATATGTTATATATGCAGGCTTCAGAGAGATCTGAAATTACCTGGTTTGTGGTCTCATTCACTTTAATCCTATAGTATTTGGTCCCTCTAAGCCTTTTTGTAACACCATTTGAAAGCAAAATAGCAAAAATTTTAAAATTGTGGTAAGTTTTGCTGATATGATGTAATTAAGTTTATGTGAAAGATTAAAATAATCTTAATTTCTAAGTATTCTCTGTATATTTTAAAGGAAGATAAATTTTAGGTAAACATCAAGTGCAATTATATACTTTAACTTAATAAAGAAAATTAACTTCAAAATTACTTTTTAAAATAGTGCATTAAAAATGGGACAGTTTTCCTAATTAGTAACACTTTTCCTAAAATAATCCCAATGGAAAAATTGTTTTTATCAGGCTGAAGAGTAACTGGCTTAACTGCTAATAGTGTTTGTTCTTTATCTAAAACTACTTCTACCATTTAAAATAAATCTCTGTTCGACTGATGAGAGAAAAGAAATCTATAGCATCAAATCTTTATATTTTCACTGACATATTTTCAGAATGAAAATGAGACATGGAGAAGTAAAATGATTCACCACAGGCCATGTAATTTCTCAATGGTAAGGCTGAATTTCTATCCCAAGTTTGTGATGACCAGTGTATTGATCTTTCCAAAAGTATCCCAAATTGTTCTTGACTGCCTTGAGTGCAGTGTTGAGTAGAAGTCTGAGGTTCTTCCATGTGTCTGAGACTGCATCTCATCTCTCAGATCGAAAGAGCACCAGGATGAGTTAGTGAGGTCTGGTATGGCTGGTGGAGAAGGAGGAGCATAGTAGTGCATTTGTCATCAGATGTTTGCCATCTCCTTAGTGTGCCAATTTAATATTTCATGTTGGCCATTGAGTGACTTTACAAATGGGGCTTTTTGGCTTCACAACACAAGGGAAATATTATTTAAGTAATAATAACTGCTTATTTTCCTTTATTGATTACCTTATATATAAACTTCAGCATGCTAAAATGGCTACATAATGTGATTTAAAATAAATATGCTAACCAGAACAAATACTATATAATTCATAGTTGACAATTGCTATGTGATGGACATGGTTCTCTTTCAGTATTCATTGCATTTATAAGTACCATTATGCCAGAGTGGTAGTCTGGAATACCGTAAGAATACTGGTGGGCTAAAAGGAAGACAGAGGTCAAAAGGATCAATGGGGCACCTAGAGCCTGCCATATTTTTTCATCACTATGTAACTGACATTTATAATGAATTGTGAATTATTACAATAGCTTTCAAATTTTAAGATACCCTACATAATGCCTATCAAGGTGTTAATTTAATGTCACACATATTATTTCCATGGTTGGTCAGCCTTCACACACACACATACAAGCCAAAATTTTCAGGCACGTGTTCCAAATTGGTGGATTAAATTAATTTTTACTCTTCCTATCACACCCAATTCACTTAAAAAATAAAAAATCGCTTAAGTTTATTAACAAGCCTAAAATAAAGTGCCAAAAATTGCAGGGAGAAAAAGTCACTTACATTACCAAATGAAGGTTAAAGCCCAAAGTATCCCAAGGAAATAATATTACATATTTGATATTAAACAGGGGTCAAAAGCTCTTCACCATACCATCCTTTTTCAGATATAATTCTATCAATTTACTAGCAAAACGTGCAATAAAAATGTATTTTCATAGGGTTTTTTCTTGTGTCTTGGCTTATTGACAACCATCAAACATTGGCCATTCCCTGAGTATTGTACTTCCCTATTATCACATTGTTGAACAGTAGTGATATTTTAATGTACTCACTAATAAATTGTGTTTAATGTGCCTCTATCAATTCATTGCAATACTGGGCAGTAATTGTGTGCACTTGTCGTTATGTGAAAATTGTTATTCTAAATTTTATCTACTTCTTGTATTTAAAGAAATATTTGGGCTCCTTTGGTTTTATATTTACTATTCTAAGAGTAACAATATAATGTCCTTACTATAACTTTGAATTTAATAGATAAAAAAGCATTAATTTCTGACTTTAAAAAACGAGGATATCAGAGTAAGAGAGCTTCATTGTTAGAGAATGCTTTTCATTGCTCACTTTTCACATTCAGTTTTTTCAAATAGTGTCTAGTTTAATCTAAAAAAAAAATCTTCACTTATTTTACTTTTCTTTCAAACTTCAGTACTAGAATACATGCCTTTCTTTTTTTCCTGATGTATCAAACAGCTTAACAAATGACTAACTCTGCCAAGATTCTAAATTTCACAGTCTTTGGCTTCCTTACAAGATAGTAACCCAAGTTCATTCACTACTCTCTAACTATGCCCTGTTGGCACCTCATCTGCCTGAATGACCTCATTAACACCTGTCTGCAAGTAATCTTATTGTTAGTCTTGCCTACACGTTTTTACACCTAAGTGAATACTATTTTACATAGGATTCTGCCAGATAGTTCTAACTGCAAAGGCAATTATGTGGAATGCTTAGGGTGTTTGTCTTTGGTTCTTATTTTTAAAACCTTTATCATTGAGCCAGATGAATCTTTTGATGAACAAAATATCTTGTACCTATAATCTGAAAATGAAGCTTGCCTGGCCTTGGTATAACTGCTTTATTTTCCATTCAAACTAAATTACACTGGCCACATTTGACCTTTCTCCCTACAGGTCTTTACTATGATTATCTCCTGAATGGTTCATGTTTAATGGGGATGCTGGATTGGAAGAAATAAGAAGACAGGGATAGTGATGCTTTTTAAAATATCTTTTTATTTGTGTTCCAAATTCATCTCTCTCTTGAGGCTTTACATAAATCTTACACAGGACCAAATAATCCACACTGTGGGCTGTACAGTCAGCTTTCTGGTTTGATAATTGGGCCAGTTTCTTAACTTTGCTTTGCTTCACGTTCTCAGTCTGTAAAATTATAACAATAATACTACCTACCTCATAAGGTGGTAATGGGAATTAAATATGATAACCCTAAAAAGTACTTACCATGATGACTAACACACAGTAAACATGCAATAGATGTTGAGTTAGTATCTGTAATAGCATCAATATACTCTTGCTTGAACGAAAGAGGCAATTCTGTTGGATGTAAATGTAAGTGTATTTTTGGTATTAACACTAAAAGGGGCATTGGGCATTGTACCTTGGGTCATGGCCAAGACAGATGACAGTGTTACCCACTGAGAGGAGTCTTTATATTAATCAATTTAAGTTGAACACTGACTTACTCACTCACACAAAAATAGTGTTATCCAAATGCTTTCTGATTTGTTAAGTGGAAGATAGCTAAGTGGAAGAGACAGAACTCTGCCTCACCAGACCTAAATGATGCCTGGCAGCCAAGAAGAATCATAGCTAAAATATGTAAGGAAAAGTGATTGTTCCCCAGTAGTCTGTATCCAGCTAGAGCACATGAAGCTGCAAAGTTAGGAAATGCATGCAGCAATGTTGAATTACCTCTTTTTTTTTTCTTCCTTCCTATATTATAAACATATTAGCAGAGAGTAACCTGAAGTTAAAGATAAATTACTACTTATTAGTGTTGATAGTTTTAACTAACATGCTGAAAACAATGAACCAAGGATAATGTTGCAGTAAATTTCTTCACAGTACCCTTTTTATAAAAGCTGTTTACAGTATTTAACTCTTTGCATTTGTATAAAGATGTATGGCGTACCCTTGAATTTATTGTTTTACTGTGTTTATTTTGAGTAGTTTTTATTGATTATTACGATGGTATTCATACTATGGCCCTTCGGTAAGAAATAAACTTAAGATAATGAAATGTTTTAAACACTTACATTATAGATTATTTTGTTAATGCCATAAATATAGGGACCGTGTTTAGGGTTACTGTTGAAAACATTCCAGATACTGTATCCATCTTTTTTGTTTTTAAAGCCTTGGCTGACATTTGTAAGCAATTTCTTGATTAATCTTTTTTACCCTACTGTAACTCAAGATATTAGTAATTATCTTTACACACCTCTCTCAGCTGGAAGGTAAGCTCCCTGAGCTCAGTTTGTTCTAGAAACATCTCCTGAGTGGTTGCCCCTCACCTTCTATTTCATTGTAATATTTGAGATCGCCAAGAATTCTCTTGATGTTGGTTCCAAGAAGGACCAGTAGCAGAGATTTTTCAATGGAGGATCCTCTTTGAAATTTATAACGAGTAATTTACTCCCCTTGATGATTCACCAAAGCATTAGTGTGGCAGAAATTGGGGGCTGATGAAAGGATTATTTATTTAGTTACTGGTTTTGTTGTTGTTAATATATTTTTCATCAAATAAATTGATACACACACTAGAATACATATGTGGCAATAATAGGCATTTATGGTGCTTATTAGGACAGACCGTATTTTTCTTTTCACATTTTAAAGTTATTTGTAATAAGCTATTAGTGATAGACTCTACAAATCTGAAATATAATTGGCATTAACTTCCAACAGTTTTCTCTATAGTTTTTGCATATTTCTAAGCATCGCTTAAGAAAATGTGTATTCTGTATTATTTGTATTTCTGTTCCCTATTTCCACATCATCTAATTTTAGCAGAACTGAAAGTTGTAGAAAATGCTTTGTCATTTTAGTGTACAAATTTTCAGAATTGTGCACATACACATACAAACATACATCCATGCATACACATATCTAAGCAATTAATAAAAGAGTGTGCATGTGTTTTTATTCAGTTCTATGTGTAGTTCATTTTTCTTTGTATTGAAGTTACATGTTTTAGATTTGTAATTTTCATTAGATGAATGGTTTGTTATGCATAGGATTAAAAAATTATGGAACCAAATGTTTGTAACTGGCATAGGTTGTGCAGTACTGTATTTACTTTAAAAATATTTCTAAATAACTGGATTTTTAAATATAAATTTCAATACATAGGATGTCAGGTTAAGCAGCACAGGACTTCCATCGACATTAAAACTTAAACCTGAAAACAGTAACAACAACAACAAAACTTAAACCTGGAACTACATGCTGTACTTTAGCAATGGAGTTCAGAAAGTCTACTATCACTGGAGTTTTGTTATGCTATAATAACTTCATGCATCGGACAATTTAGATGAAATTGCACCTGTTTACTTTCAAATAATCCTATTGTTTATCATAACGATAAATTTTATGCAAATAGACTCATACTGTTAATCAGATAAAGTCTTATACCAAGTTAGAGAATGCAAAATTGAACTTCTAAAATACTTAGCATCAAGAACAGTTTGTAATGCTCAGGCTCTCAAAATCATTCTCCTTAGCTCCTTTCCATGAAGTCATGATTTCTTTTCCACCAGACTTCCTCCTGATCTCTCTTAAGAGAGATATTGTGAGATATTTTACAATATTGGAAGAAACCATCTACTCTTCAGATCGACAGTACTAGTTACAACATTATACTTCAGACTACATATATATTTAATATTTTATGAATAATGCTTTAATAATTTTAATTTAGAATTTTACATGTAGAATATTTAGTCTGGCATACAACAGACAATATAGAATGAGGGTAAGAAACTTCATCATAAGAGATTATAATAAAGGGGAGGCATCAAGCAAACATCTCAGAGATAAATTATCATTATATTAAGCATAATTCATAAATTCATAGAGAGTTGTGCAATCGTAGAGGGAAAGTGTTACCAAAATGAGGTCCTCAGAATTGAATAAACAAGCTTAAAAGTTTAGGAATTCAATATTTCTAGAATGTCATATACATATACCTAAAGAATATTTTCTAGTGCATAGATCATTAATACAAAATTAAGATAAGACAATTTATATGAATAGCAAATGTACTGTTATTTTATCCCTATTTCCTTCCCCATCCTTGTTGCCTGTAAGTTGTAGGTATAAGAGATTATATCTCTTAAACTCTCCTATATTGAGGCTGGAAAACATACTTTTTTTGCATATCTGCTGTTTTATATTACCTGAGTAGACACTGCTATTTTGGAAGGGTTGTGCCCTGTTACTACATTGCCAAATTGCCAAAATTCAAAGGAAAGGATGTCTGCTTAACATCTATTTTCATCCTATATGAACTGATAGTGTATTATAGCTAAAAGCGGCCTTATAGTTCATCTAATTCAACTCCTTTATTTTATAATTGAAAAAAAGTGTTAAAGAATCAAAGTGACTTCCTTAATATCTCCCCATTATTAATTGAATTCAGGAGGGAGCTACTGATGATCTGACAGTTCTTTAGTCTTGACTCATGGTTCATATGTATTAATTTTGCCAGGCCGTTTATTTTAGTTTTATTTCTATGTATCTGTGAAATTAGGAAATCACTCTGTTTTTCCAAATGTTGCTAATCACATTTACCTATGAAAAAGTTTTAAAAACCAGATGGATATCATGATCACTTATGAAATTACCATTCATATTACTTGACTACATGTGGTTTGTTGAGGACACTTTTACGGTGTCAGTCAGATCTATGAGATTGTTTCATTTATAGGTCTGGGTTTTAGAAAAGGAAAATTTAAGGTTCCTCAGTGATTTCCTCAGAAATGTTTTAGAGTGAATTGTGAAATTCCAGACTGTAGATTTATTGCTTATGTTATTTTATTAGGACTTCAGCTAGGAGAAAAAAGGCACTTAAAAAACATATATAAGACAATAGAAATTTAGTTTCTAATTGTTAAAAGAATAAGCCTAATGCTTACCAAGCCTTAATCCTTTACATTTTCTCTTTATTTAGACTCTACATTCAAGAAGGATCAATTGCTTTATAGAAAGGACCAAAATCTGAGGGTTTCCCAGACTTTTCCAGTTGTTTGTTCACTATTCGTCAAATAAATATGTATTAACAATTAAAAATAAGTGGTTAGTGGATCTGTTGTGCCATCCCGATCTTGGAATTCTAAGAAATGGAAGTAAGACAATACTTTTAAGTCTGATATTTAAATATTGAACACTCAATATATAAAGCCCAGGATAGATGCTTGGATTGATCAGGTACAGATACTGAGTTCATAACATAAAATTTTTATCCCATAAAATATATTCATAGCACTAGTGATAGAAATGAGTACAGCGGTTATGGAATTCTTTTGAGAAATTGTGATTCTAGATCAGTCCTAGATAAGTATCTGGGACCTATCAATTCTACCGTTGTTAATTAGCACATACAATTTTGTTACTGTGACTTTCTCCCACCCCAAACTGGGCTCTTCTCTTTCCCTACCTTCTGCTGCTGTTCTCAGACATACCATATTCCATTTTTTTTTTTCTGTCCGCCAGTAGACTGTTTCCTTTTCTTCCCTGTGTATCCATTTCTACTTGTCATGCAAGCCCCAACTCAGTTACTGTTGCACATGAATGCTTTTTCACCAACACAGTTCACATGGATTAATTCCTTTTTTAATATTGTGTATCATACTTGTCTAACCGTTAACTCACACTTTTGGAATTATTCTTGCATAGCTTCCTTGATCCTCAGTTCCATTCAACACATATTCACTGAGCATATACTATGGATGACTCATGTTGCTAAGCAGTCTTTTCAGTAAAATGATGAGTTATCGGCTGTATTTGAGACATTTAGATTATGAAAATGGGAAATACATAACTTAGGACTCAAAAACTCTATGCGCTCTAAGGAGAGATTCAGTCGTACTGAGGAATTAAAAATAAGTAGATAGGAGAGGTTTATTTTAGATAAAGTTTTTGTTTTTTAAATCTTATTGGCATATGTAGCCTCTGATTGTATGGACTAATGCCAGAGTTTGAAATTTTAAGTGCCTTTTTAAAAGGACCTTAAATATTCTGTAAGATTTTGAGTAAGGAAGTAGATGTAACATAACTAGACCATCCTACTTATGATATCCTTAGAGCAATAGAAAGCAGTCACTGAAATGGGAAAAAATATTGGAGTCTACGTGTCCAATTAGAGTGTGTTGTTAGAAAAACAAACTATCGTCATCTTAACTAGGGGAAGGACAGGAGAAGGAAATAAGACAGATTTAAGAAAGAAGGCTGGGCACGGTGGCTCACGCCTGTAATCCCAGCACTTTGGGAGGCTGAGGCAGGTGGATCACCTGAGGTCAGGAGTTTGAGACTAGCCTGACCAACATGGTTAAACCCCATCTCTACTAAAAATGCAAGAATTAGCCGGAGGTATTGGCGTGTGCCTGTAGTCCCAGCCACTTGGGAGGCTGAGACAGGGGAATTGTTTGAACCTGGGAGGCAGAGGTTGCAGTTAGCCAAAATTACACCACTGTACTCCAGCCTGGGCAACAGAGCGAGATTCCATCTCAAAAAAAAAAAAAAAAAAGAAAAGAAAGAAAAAAGAAAAAGAAAAGAAAGAAAGAAAGAAAAAGAATACAACAACTTGATTTTTAAAAGCATATTGACAATTAGAAAAACAAGAAATTGAGATTTCTGTAATTTTATACCTGTTTATCTGTATTTGGCAGATTGTGGCCCTGGTAATATCTAAAGTACAAGAATTGCAGATTTGACCATAGGCAGTAGGAAGTTGAAAGTGACAATCAGTTTTGTTTGAAAAGTGGGATATCTGTGTGTTCAGTAGGCAGTTAGCATTGAGATGGAAATGATGCATTTTTGGAAATCATATAATGTACAGGAGACTGGAGTCCCATGATTTTTAAGGAGATCATGAAGAGTAAGATAGCACAGAGAAGTCGCAAGACAAGACACTGGGTAAAGGAAGAATGAGCCAGCAAAGAAGGTGAATCTATAGCAGTAGAGAACCAGGAGCCAGCAGTCAAAGGCCAGTAGAAGATACACACACAAAAACACAAGCACACACACACACACAAGCACATGGACATACTGGTTTTGTTGCTAGTATCTTCTTCCATTTATTTATTTATTTATTTATTTATTTATTTATTTATTTATTTATTTAGAGATGGAGTCTGGTGCTGTCACCCAGGCTGGAGTGCAATGGCACAGTCTCTGCTCACTGTAACCTCTGCCTCCCAGGCTTAAGCAATCCTCCCTCCTCAGCCTCTCCAGTAGTTGGCACCACAGGCACAAGCCTGTGCCACATCTGACTGATTATTGTATTTTTTGTAGAGATCGGGTTTCACCATTGCCCAGGCTGGTCTCAAACGCCTGGGCTTACAGATGTTAGCCACTCTGCCTGGCCATCTCCTTTATAATTAACACTTTTTTTTTTTTTTTTGTCAGATTAGTTTTAGGTTCACAGCAAAACTGAGAGAAAGTTAGGGGTTTCTCATATACCTCCTACATACATAGCCTCTCCTCTTATAAACATCCCAACCAGAGTGGTACATTTTTACCACCGTTGAACCTATATTGACACAGTATTATCTCCTTGACTCCATAGACTACATTAGGGTTCACTCTTGGTGTTGTACATTTTATGGGTTTGGATAAATATATGATTACATGTATCCATCAGTATACTATCATACAGTTTTCACTGCCCTACAAATCCTTTGTGTTTTCACCATTCATTCCTTCCTTCCCGTAGTACCTGGAAACCAATGGAAGAGATTTTTTTTTTTTAACCTAAGGATGATTAGCATTATTAAAGACTGAAATGTGGATTTAAGACTGTGGGTAAGACACGAAGAAAGTCATTGCATTTGGCAAGAGTGTTTTCAATAGAATGTACTATAGAGCTGTGATTTGAATGGTCACTGAGAAAGGAGTACATAGAGATTACAAATAGTATACATTAGTCTTTCAGGAAAAATGCTGCTAAAGGGGAAAATGATAGAATGGTGGCTTGAGACAAAAGCAGAATTGAGGAAGACCTTGGTGGAGGGGAGATGGTGACAGTGGCAATGAATAGATTAAAAATGCAAGAGGGAAAACAAAGTGTTGAAACAAGTTCTGAAACATGATGGGTGGAGGGTGATGCCATTAAGGGCACAGAGAGAGGTAGTTAATCTTTAAAAAGAATAGAAACCCACTTCCATCTGAATTGGGTAGAAATTTAAAGATGAGTAAACACATAGTTAGGCTGTTAACTCTTTGATATTGTGTGTTGTCTGTTTATAGTTTGTGACTACCATTATGCCCTTCGCCCACAGTGTCACAACACCCGAATTCGAGCTTTGATGATCACGTTTTAGGGATTCCTGCTTCTAGGACAAATCATGTGAAATAAGGAAAGGGTGTTGCTTATTGCTGCTAAAATTTTCTAGATGTGACAGCTTTACTCTCACCATATTTGTTGTATTTGATGATATTATTGGCTAAGAGAATAACTGCTCATTAGAGTTAAAACTTAGCAACTATTTTTCATAAAAGTCTCTAATAATACAGTCACAATGTGAGTGTTCTTTCCTTTTCCTTGGAGAGTTAAGATGGATTAGCATACATCTAAAGAACATAAATTATTTTATGAAACATTTAGATACATTAAAATTTTGAACTTTTAAAATAATTGGTTAATTTTTGGTAATTAATAAAATAAAGCTTTTCAATTTTTAGAAAAACCTTTCAGTGAAAAGAGATCATGTAACGAGAGAGAATTATATGCAGAAATATTATGATACTTTCATTTTTACGTGTTGTCAGTTTTAAACTTTAAGAGAAACCCAATAAACCAACCACTGAAACTGACCTTAGACATATTTAACTGCCTAAATCTGCCTTTAGTACTGTGGATATAAAGATATGCCAAGATAACATCTTTACACACAAAAACTTCTTTTCTTGCTGTTTATGAAATTGGAACTAAAGTGTAAGGAAAACAAAAATAAATAATAAAGAAATAAATAACAATGAAAGACACAAATAGGCACCTTGCTCTTGGAGTTCACAATTGAAAAACTTTTCTTTGCCTGGGCATGGTGACTCACACCTGTAATCCCAGCACTTTGGGAGGCCAAGGCAGGTGGATCATTTGAGGGCAGGAGTTCAAGCAAGACCAACCTGGCCAACATGGTGAAACGTGCCTGTACTGAAACCCAAAATTAGCTGGGTGTGGTGGCACACGCCTGTAATCCCAGCTACTTGGGAGGCCAAGGCAGGAGAATTCCTTTAACCCAGAGATGGAGGCTATAGTGAGCAGAGATCTCTCCACTGCACTCCAGCCTGGGCAACAGAGTAAGACTGTCTCAAAAACAAAACAAAACAAAACAAAACAAAGCAAAAAAAAAAGAAACTTTTCTTCATCACTCCGCCTTCACGCACATTTGTCATTTCTGAGCCTCACGACTTTGTTTCTAATCACCTCCACCCAAGTTTTTTTTTTTGTACTGTGTCCAGATAATTGTCCAAAAGCTAACCCCTAGGCCTTACTATCAACTTTTTTCCCTGTAAACTTGTACTAGTCTACCTTTCTTAGAGAATGACCTGAAAAATATATTTATTCTAAGTTGATGACTGATAACAATAAATTTTTCCTTTCAGGAAAATAGTTATCTGTTCACAGATGATATTTCTGCTTCACAAAGTAGACCTTGAACAGCAGAATTTCAGGAATTGATGATTTTTGATTGAGAGTATATTCTGTCCAAATATTTCTCTGACTTCTAAGCAAATAGTTCCTACATCATTTTTACCCAAAATAATTCATTTTAGCATGATAGTCAGAATCCTTCCCCCACATTTTCTAAGTTACCAGCCATGCAAATTTGTTGTAGCTCTTCAAACTAAATTTTTTCTCTTTTGCCCTTTATTGAAGTTTTGATCAAAGTATCCAGTATATCAGATTTTATGAGGCAAAAACCACAGCATGTTCAATTCAGCAGAAGCCCAAAAGACACAAATAGGCACCTTGCTCTTGTAATACCTTTGAGGTATTGCAACTATTTGCAATAATTTTTATTATACACATTTACACTATTTTTTGAGGAAACTGAGCATAACTAAAAAATAAAATAATTTATTTTGGGTCACATTTCAGTAAATGACTGAGTCAAGATCCAAACTCAGAGCTTTCTGACTCTAAGATCTGACTTTTACATCACACCATCTATGGCATTTTTCTGATTTTTTTTTTAATTACTCCACTACAAACATCATTTAAAAGAAAGTTTCCCCCCCTACATTAGAACAATGCCTGACTATTTGAATGATCTTAGCTGCCTTGAACACTGACTTTGCTTTTCTCCACCTCCTATAAACCAGTGATTTTCAGCTCCATCCACTGCAAACAAGAACACAGAAGAATTTGACTATTAGTAAGCAATGTTCCAACACAATGTTCTCAAAAACTTGACAATTTTTTAACATTCTGATCACAACTTCCTATATTTCTCCTATTAGTTTACATTTCCTTATCTTTCTTGAACTAACATCTTACTTTCATTAAATCTTTTCCTCTGTTTGTCAGTCTACACACTTACTTGGCATTCTTTCATCTATGCTACTTCTCTAAAATCTACCCTCTTCCTGTCACCTGTCTTGCTAACAGACTCTCAAAAATAATTAAATATTCACTCTGCCCTAAATATGCTCACTTCTTGCCCACCACCATGCCTTTGCCCACGCAAGTCTCTCCTTCCTCTCTGCTCTGAAAGTGCTAGAGTTTGTGGAGTCCCTATCATGTTCTGGCTGAGGTATTTTCATCTTGCATGGATTGGAAAGTTCCGCCAACTTTTTTACTTTTCTTTTCTAGATTATTACGTTGGGGGCATATTACTTCATTTTCCCATGCTACATAATGCAAAATGCACACAAGTGTTTCTAGCACAATATCTGGCACATAGTAGGTAATTTAAAAAGCAATCTCTTTTTTATTTGCTTCCATGAAATTTTCTTTTGTTATTCATAATACTTAATCTAAATACCTCTTCACAGAATCAAAAACAAAGTACAGTTTTGAGTGAAACCATAATGGTAAGCAATATTCAAATTTATTTTTCTTCCATGTCTCATCAAATGGTAGTTTATCCTTACTAACCAAGAAAAGCTTCTAAAGTATGTAAAGATTTTCGGAAATAGTGAGACATTAAGGAATGGATAGAGTTTTTGTTAAGTTTACTAGTCTTTACGCCAACGTGCCCCAAACGTGGTAGCCATCAGGGTTACATTTTTCTGAGTCTCACCCCAATTTACAAATTTATTATTTTTAGTGAAAGGGTCAGAAAATCTGTGTTTCTACCTAGAGCTCTTGGTGATTCTGATTATTAGTAAAAATTAGAATCCACTTACTCCAAAGCTCCTTTAAACAAAGTGTGCTCTATGGGCCAACGAAATCTCCTGGGAACATCTTAGAAATGCAGAATCTCAGTGGGGCCCCACCAGACACCTACTGAATTACAGTCTGCATTTTAACAAGGTCTTCAGTTAATTTATGCTCATTAAAATTTAAGAAGCACTGTAGTAAATGCTACTATTAAAAAAAAAATAGGCCAGGCATGGTGGCTCACACCTGAATCCCAGCACTTTGGGAAGCCTAGGTGAGCAGATCACTGATGGCCAGGAGTTAAAGACCAGCCTGGCCAGCACGGTGAAACCCTGTCTCTACCAAAAACACAAAAAATTAGCGGGGTGTGGTGACATACGCCTGTGGTCCCAGCTACTTGGGAGGCTGAAATGGGAGAATCTCTTGAACTCAGGAGGCAGAGGTTGCAGTGAGCTGAGATTTTTTTTAATATGCTACAAGATAGTGTGCAAATGCATTTATAATTTAAATAAATATTTAGGATCTTTATAATTTGCTGCAATGTTTAATTATTACAAGTCTGAGGAAAACACAATTTTATGATTGCATGTTTTCATGGTCTGTGAATGTATTTAACATAAATTTCAGCTATGTGGTTGGGGTGTGTGTGTGTAGTGTAAGACAGAACTGTGTCTGCATAAACCAGTTGTTTTGGGTAAATTCAGTTTAAAAGCAAAATAATTTCAGTAATATAAGATTTTTGGAGTTTTGTCTGCAAAATACAACTAACTTCCTTGATTAAATTTTTCAGCTGGTAACTCCTGAATATCAGATAGACACAATGATTGAACTAATTAAGAACTATACTATTAAGAACTTAATAGTATGACGTTTAAAAAGAGTTTTACAAATATTGGAGACTAAGTTTTATACCGAGTCTCTGATGGGTCCGTCAAATGTTTCTGATATTCCTTTTTATTTCAGGAATAAAGAGATTATTTGTGGGATGTAGGAAGGATAAAATATTTACTGTAATGTGATTTATTGGAAGTATTTTAGTAATTTTACTCTTCTGTTAAGATTCCATTTATAAATACCTTATTATAATTTGTTAAATGACACTTTATGGAATGCTTGATGGTTTTAATTTATGCATTATATATTCAAATAGATTTTAACAATATCTGCATCTTATATTTAATAATCACTTGTAGTGTTGTTGCTTAACTATTTGCTTTTAATTTTTATAAATTAAAAAATTTATTTTTAAAATAAGGTGCTTTCAGATATATGAATTTAAGTTATTTCTGTTTCTTTATTCTGAAATGGTGATATATATATCAGTATTTCACTGGGTACATTTCCATCTTAACTGAGATTTTTATAGGGAGGTTTCCCTCAAAAGAGTCATTTGAAATATATCAAGTTGTCAAGATTCCAGACAGTAGGATTTTTTTCTAATTAATGCTTAAATATATTTTAAACAACATTGCTTACTGTAAATAACTTCTTGTGATCTAGCAGAAAATTTCACACTATTGCAATGTACTTATAAAAATGTACTTTGTACTAGTAAAGGTAGTTTTACTAACAAAGTACTAGTAGTACTAGCATTAATAAAGCCAAATTAACCATTACTATTTAAAGTTGAGTTTAGTAGGTATTCATTATTTATTTATTTATTTATTTTTATGTGCTATTTCTTAATTTTACTTTAAGTTCTGGGATATTTGTGCAGAACGTGCAGGTTTGTTACATAGGTATACATGTGCCATGGTGGTTTGCTGCACCTATTAACCTGTCATCTAGGTTTTAAGCCCTGCCTGCATTAGGTATTTGTCCTAATGTTCTTCCTCTCCTTGCCCCCATCCCCTGACAGGCCCTGGTGTGTGATGTTTCCCTCCCTGTGTCCTTGTGTTCTCATTCTTAAACTCCCACTTATGAGTGAGAACATGTGGTGTTTGGTTTTCTGTTCCTGTGTTAGTTTGCTGAGAATAATGGCTTCCAGCTTCATCCATGTCCCTGCAAAGGACATGAACTCATTCTTTTTTATGGCTGCATAGTAACCCATAATATGCATGTGCCACATTTTCTTTATCCAGTCTATCATTGATGGGCATTTGGGGTGGTTCCAAGTCTTAAATCATTATTTAACTCATTTTAAAATTCTGGATGTTTCATTATTCTTAATAAGTTTCAGCTTTAATTCTTTGAATAAAGCAAATCCACATACACAAAAGTGTAGTAATTGTTAAAACTGGAAAATTGTGACTAATTCATTTTAGGTTATTCCAATTCATATTGTCAGTATTTTCAAAAATATGTGAATAAAATACACTACTCTTAGGAAAGGCACTAATGGGTAAAAAAACAGAAGTATTTTCTAAACCTGTATAGGAAGAGGAGACCATTCTCACACTAATTCTGCAATAGTTTCTCAAAGTTCAAACAACTGCTAATTGCGTGAATAAGAGATAATTAAATCCACCTTTCTTAGTGCCTTATTAATGATTCTGACATTCTCATCCTCATTTTAAAGTGCCTTTAATATTTGTTTTAAGCTCATTCAGTTTTCTAACTGCCTAGTCTCAGCCCTATTGTTGAATTAGATGTTTTAATAAATACTTTAAGGCCGGGCATGGTGGCTCAGGCCTGTAATCCCAGCACTTTGGGAGGCCAAGGCGGGCAGATCAAGAGGTCAGGAGATCGAGACCATCCCGGCTAACACGGTGAAACCCCATCTCTACTAAAAATATGAAAAAATTAGCTGAGGGTGATGGTAGACGCCTGTAGTCCCAGCTACTTGGGAGGCTGAGTCAGGAGCATGGCGTGAACCCGGGAGGCGGAGGTTGCAGTGATCTGAGATCGTGCCACTGCACTCCAGCCTGGGTGACAGAGTGAGACTCCATCTAAAAAAAAAAAAAAAAAAAAACTTTAAAGGAACCAAATAATGCATGCATGTTTAAAAAGTATATGTAAAATGCTCCGAAATGATAAGAAATGGCTCTTCTCCCTCAACCCCAGAAGAAAACACCTTTTATAATTTTTATCTTTTTAGTTCTCTTGAAAATGGAATATGAAATACTCTCTGCCCACAAGAAACTTATAATTCATATTTTCTGTATGATACTGCCTTTTGTGGTTGGAAGGGAATTGCTTTTCTGGGAACATTCAACAATAAACAAGTGAATGATATCTGGTTGGATTTGTCTTTAAAGAGATATCCAAGCATATTGAATATATCCAAGCATATTGAATATATACTGGTTCATGTGCCAATTCACGAACTGAAAGGAGTCCTGCAGATGTTTCTTAAACAGGACATGTTGGCTGTCTCCATACACAGACCCTTAAAAATAAACTAAACTAGAGCAATGTCTTCTTCCTGCCAACTAACTGATCACTTCCACTGATTTCCTGCAGCATTTATTATGTGAAAAATACTGCTTCTATTTCATGATTTATCAACTATAATTAGAATATGGTAACTCCCTGCTATAAAAAGAGTAGGAATTTAGTGATTTTTTCATCACCCTCAATTTTTGCTAATTCTATTAAGTTCTTCTGGTGGTTATCTTTATTACTCAAAAAATAAACTTGAATATATATTTTTTCTATCTATTGATTCTCTGCTCTAAATCATAGCTTTTTAGGAAAAACTAATCATCATCAGACTGTTTTTATTTTATAAAGCCACTAAATTCTTTCTGAAGATACAAATTGCAAGATTCTTAAAGCTTTCTTCTGTTCCCCAAAATTGTCTGCTTCATCTCTTGCCACTTGTTACATTTGTTAACTTTTCATTATTTTTTAGGCTATTGGCTTTTTTTCAAATGCCTAATGTTTTTTGGTTGTTGGTTCAGTATATGGAGAAGCCTTATTAATACGATTAGTATGTGAAGTAAATATTCTGCATGATTGTTTAGATTTCTTTAAAAAATAACCTTATCCCTTAAAAAGAGGATGTGTTGGTAGACAGGCTTCACCTTAGGGTCTTCACTTCAGGATTGAGCATACCATTGCCCATACAATGTTACTCTGGCTTGGCTGACTTAATTAGTACATTTGTAATTGAGGCTGGGAGTTAAGGCTAAACTCTGCTCTGCTTGTCTTTCTTATTCCTCCACCCATATTGGGTGCTTTCTCCAGACAAATGGTTTGTTTTCTTAGACTAATAATGCACTTCTCAGACTTTATCCTGGGGGCAAAAGCCATTTCTGTGAGAAAGCTTGCTCTATTAAGTGGTGAGGGTGTGGGAGGAGTAGGTGTTTTACCAGCCTGCCTATTCTCAATGGTGGATTTTAATTAATTCCCCTGATGATTGTACCATGGCCCAACCTTTGCCCTTTATGTTCCCTGGGAAGTAAGAACTTACTACTGGTATTTTAGGCTGCATATTTCCATACTCTTTTGTTTGTCAACCTAGGCCCTTTTATCTGCTCACTTTCTCTCTGGTCCTCTGCTGGCACCTTTTCTTTTTTTTCCAGCACTAGTATAGTTTTACTGTTTTAAAAACTAGAGAGAAGGGAGGTGGACTTGGGTGCTTATTCTGTTAAATACTAAACCAGAACTCAATAGTTCTGTAATATTTTATTTAAATTACAGTAATGTAAGCAACAAATATTCATGATCATCTACCATGTACATGTTACAAAATGCATACTCTGATGCCACATTCCCCTACCTAAAGAGCCGAGTATACTGTGGCTTACAGAGTTGCCATAAAAGTTTATAACACAAATTTTGCTTATTAATTTAATTCACTTGGTTCTGGTAGATTTGATTCCTATCAAAGACGATTTGAGTTACTTTTTCCTTCCCTAGAATTAAAAATATAACCCAAAGAAATTCTGCCTACAAGTGAGGCTGTAATAAAAATTTAAAGCCATGATCTTGGTCAAATGTTAGAGGGAAAAGTTTTGCTGTTTTAAAGTGCACTGCAGCAACCTCATAGCCTGCTGTTTCTGGAGGCTGACTCTCCAAACTAGGGATCAAGAACCAGAAAGCCCCTCACGGGGTTATAGTGATACAAGATTTTCTCTTGTTGCCTACAGGCTGCCTAGGGGTTCCTGTATTAACTTCCCAAGTCTGTTCCTAGGGGAAGGTAGATGTAACTAAGACAGGCCATACTGTGGCATTTCTTATATGCAGATATATGCAGAGAAATGTTAGAGCCGTTTATGACCCTTTAGGTCCCTCTTGCTCTGAAATTTTGCGCCAATAGAACATACCACATTTCACAATAAAATTTTATTTGACAATAGAATATTGTAAGGGCTAATCTTTGAGTTGGGCAGAGGGAGAAGATGAAGAATGATTATCTAGGGATAAGTGGGTGAAGGGTAGGTGTGTGTGTTCTCTTCTTGGCCTTGTAGGATATGATCATCTGGACAAAGTGGGAAGATCAGACAATCTATTTTAACTCAGGTACAATTATTTTGTTTTTAATAAAGGGTAATATGATTATACTATGTATTTTTTCTAGGGAAGTCAGACTCAGGGATCTCATTGACAAAACAAACTTTAAAGTAAATTGGAAACTCTTATTCTTCCAAAATTGTTTACAATTAACAGAGTGCCATTTCTCAAAGTGCTTATGCTCAAACCAGTCCAGTAATCATTTTCTTTCCACGTGTCAAAGATATCCTAAAAATACTGCTTTATGTCTAATATTTTTCTGATTGCAGTAGAGTAAGTTAAAGTCCATTAAACTCTAAATAAATGTTTACTGTGTATATGCTGGGCATTGGACACCGATTACTTTGACCATTATAACACATTCACCCAAGTTATCTAACTCATTAAGTAAACTTTTTAATGATTGGTTTACTGAATTTTTACTCTTTTACTGTAACACAGTAACTGTATTGATCAATCTAGTTATCCTTGATCATCTGTCTAAAATTCAGTAAAAAATATTTTTGGAGATTTATATCCAGTTTAAGTAAGATTAAGTTAGTGGCAGGCTATAGTTGTTAGTGATATAATTACAGAAAGAAAGGTTTAGAAAAATTATAATACCTTTTGTATTGAACTAACATAGTGAATTATGTTCAGTTATATTTTAGATGGAAGCTATATAGCTTCCTTTTTTTTTTTTTTTTTTTGTTTTATTTCCAAGAGTGTGACCTCTGACTATCAGAGATCTCAGACTTAGATTCTGCTCATGGGTTTGACATGTACTAAGTGGTTGACCTCAGGGAAGGCGTTTTCTTTCTCTGAACATAGATCTTAGTCTATAAAATGGGGGTAACCATTTCTAGTCTGATTCACCACTCTGTAGACCATGACCACAGAAGCTATGTACAAGGTTACACCTTGTTTACTGATAAGGATTTTTTTCCACACTCTACAAGCTGCATAAGAGGTCGAGTGTGCTCTCCCAAGTATTCTGTGTAGCCTTGTCCATAGAACGTTCTACAATGATGAATATATTCTATATCTGTACTGTCCAACAGAGGAACCACTAGCCATATGTAGTTATTGAGCACTTAAATATGGCTAGTGTGACTGAGGAACTTACACTTTCATTTCATTTGAAGTTATTTAAACTTACATTTAAAAAGCCATATATTCATATGTATTCATATGTATTATTCTCATCAGTCTTATATTTTTACTTTATTATTTTGAGTCCCCCTGTATGCTGTTAAGTCACTAGAGTAGTGTGTTGTGTCCCTTAAATTGGTTTAAATGAAAATGCATACCATAGCAAGAGTTCCAATGAGCCTAATTTTTTTTTTTTTTATTTAGGTAGATTTTTAAAAGTAGATACAAATGGCTACTCTTAATTTATATCTCTTCTTTGCCTTTCATGGGATAGAAACACTGCCCATTTCTACTGAACCTATGATGTTCTATTTTCTTTACAGATCTATTTTAAGTCAAATCTGTAAATATTGCCCCCCTTCTTGATTAGCCTTTCTTCTCTAGATTTACTTTCAAATGGTGGTAATAGTGTGTAACTATTTTTAACTGTACCTTCGGACTAATAAAAATTCTACATTTAAGGATATATTGTTTTAGAACAATGAATATTACAATAATAAAATTACAAGTAATATATCTAAGAAGATGAAATAATTCAGCATTCTATTATGTTGAAAATTGGCATCTTTTGACACCAGCTTGATGTTTCTGTGAATGTCAATTTACCTCAAGTGGTTTCTTCAAATAATGAGTTAGCGCTCATTGAGACAAATTGAAGCACAAAATTTGGCTTTGTGAGTCGAATGATAAAACATTTGAGAGTTGTCTGAACTCTCCTTTGCTTATATGGTCTTTGGTTTTGTTCACTTGGTTTTCAGTACCTGTATTCACACAGTTCCTTGGCTTCTATATCAATACATTGTATGAGATTCAAGGTATTGACTGCTAAAAAATCATAGGATTAAATAGTTTCTGTTTTGATTTCTTTCAGTTGTTTTTTTTTTAAAAAGAAGGATTTGAAAGTTTACTCTGTGGTTTTAGATTAAGTAACTTCAGACATTTTTTCAAGAAATTTTTATGTCTCTTTTTAAAACTTTGATTTTGAATAAGTAAAAAGTACAGATAAGAAACAAGAAAAAAATTACTCTATTCCACCACATAGTTTTAATATAGCCCAGAAAAAAATTTCAAACCTAGAGAGAGAGAGGGAACCTGTGTGTGAGTAAATAATTGCTAGTTCAAAATGTGAACATATTTTTGACATGTCCATTCAGCCAGAAAGTTGTACCAATTTACAAAACAACCAGCCACGCTTGTCCATTCTATATGTGGGCATTTTCATTTCCCTACTACGTTGTCAACACTGAAGATTATCTTCTTTTTCTATCAACACTTATATGATCAATGAAAAAAATTCATTATTTTAATTTTCATTTTCTTGACTATTAAAGAAGATAAATAGTTTTTCACGTTTGTAGACTATTTATATGTCTCTATATAAGCTAATGGTAATATGCATTTTAAATCTTCACATATAATATATTTCCCAAATTTATCTGGCCCCAGATCCCCGTTTTGCGGAGTGTATGATTTTCTGTAACACATCTTTGTGAAACACTATTAGATATTATAGCACCATATTTAATTATCAGAATTTTTTTTCTTTTTAAAAATTTTAATTTATTTTTTAATTGACAAGTCAAAGTTGCATGTATTTATGGTTTACAATATGATGCTTTGATACACGTATACATCGTGGAATGGCTAAATCAAGCTATTTAAATATGCATTACCTTACAGACGTAACTTTTGTGGCCAGAACACAAAATTTACTCTCCTAGCAATTTTCAAGTATGCAATATATTGTTATTAACCACAGTCACCATGATATACAATATATCTCTTTAACTTATGCCTTCTCCGTTACTGAAATGTAACAAACCTGCCTGTTCTGCACATGTATCCCATTACTAACAGTAAAATTTTAAAAAATAAAAATAAAATGCAGGTTCCTCCTGCCAAAAATAAAAATAAAAATAAAAAAAAGACAAATACTTCACGATCTAACTTATGATGTGGATTTTTTTTTTTTTTAATTAAACTCACAAACAGAAAAATGATGGTTACCAGAGGCCAGGGTTTGGGGGATTGAGAGATTTTCAAACTGTGATTGACTGTGGGTAACTGCAACTGTAGAAAGTGAAACCACAGATCAGTGGGGATTACTGTATTGGAATTAAAAAACATAATAAGTCTTTTCTGGAGCAGGATTTGTCCTAACTTTTTTTTTTTTTTATCCATGGAATATTATGCAGCCATAAAAAAGGATGAGTTTGCGTCCTTTGTAGGGACATGGATGCAGCTGGAAACCATCATTCTTAGCAAACTATCACAAGAACAGAAAACCAAACACCGCGTGTTCTCACTCATAGGTGGAAACTGAACAATGACATCACTTGGACTCGGGAAGGGGAACATCACACATTGGGGCCTATCATGGGGAGGGGGGAGGGGGGAGGGATTGCATTGGGAGTTATACCTGATATAAATGATGAATTGATGGGTGCTGATGAGTTGATGGGTGCAGCACACCAACATGGCACAAGTATACATATGTAACAAACCTGCACGTTATGCACATGTACCCTAGAACTTAAAGTATAATAAAAAAAAATTACCAGAATTTTTATAAGAATTTAATGGTCAAATGTACTAGGTGGAGTAAAGCAATTGATATTGCAAACAAGTTCTATGCTTCATTTTATATGTATGATGCTAAAAAAGTATAGACACTAAATAAATATTCATTAGTTGATTGAACCATTAAATATTGGCAGGTCAAGTTTTCAAATATTAGAAAGATCTTTACCTAAGTTTACCTAAGGAAGTTTCCATGTCTATTTTGGAAGCATTGCTATTGAGTGAAGTTACAAGGACCTATTTTATAAAATAGATTTCTTTCAAAAAGCCAAAAAAGTACAAATATGCATACATTTCAAAAAACAAAAAATAACAGTTGGTTTATTGTTACATATCAAAATGTGGCCTGTTTTAACCACATATATTATCTCATCCTCTAATAATCCATTTGATTATGATATGTAAATAATTTCTACATAATTCCTTCATACAATGAAATATAGGGAATGTAAACTCTTTTTAAGAAAAAATTCCCAAGTTCACCTATTAAATTTGCTCAATGTCCTCTGGGGCTAATGAGAGGTTCTGTTTAGGTGAATAATCTACATGGGACTACCCACCTCACCCTCACCCACATCTTCAACTTAATTTTGCTGTCAATCACAATTAGTGGCATTATACATTTTCACAGCTGCCCAATTAGTGCTTTGTTTCAGCCAAGCTTAGCAAATAGAGAGCCGAGTGATTTTATTGTTGAGCAGAGAAAGATACTGACTGTGTGGAGTGGTCTCACTTTGGAGCTTTTTCACTGTTACACGATACATACGTAAGCTAAATAAAAATGAAGTTTGCAAAAACAACAAAAAGATAGTATGTGAGAACCAATTCTATTCATTTGCCTAAAACACATTCGGGAGCAAAACTTGGTTTTCAGTGTTTCACTGGAGGCTTCTGAAAGGTGGCAGGTATTTCAGCAAAGCCTATGTTCAAAGAATATGATTATGTTGAAATAAACTATATTGCTGACATCTCCTATTTGGGCACAACTACTATTAAAACATCAAAGATTGAACTGAGATTTTTGCTTAGTTTTTAAATGCCAGTAGATAGAATTAAGTCTTCAATGTAGGTACCTGAATATATATTTTTTATTTTCACTAGATAAAGGTATGTTCTCAGGATTGTAAACTGCTTGTGGAAAAAGAAAGAGTCAGAATCAAGTAGAGGCAAACACTGTAAGTCACATACCTTTAATTAACAACCGTGATTTCAAACCTCGTACTTCACCCTTTAAGACTCTGTTTATCTGTGCAAGAAGCAAGTGCATGTTATTTATAACATAATGAACTTATACTTTGAGGAAACATTCTTAATAAGGAAAAGGCACCCTTATGATTTATGAAATTGATTATATCGTACATGACCTAATTGGTCATTCCTGCCTAGTAATGAAGAGAAAGGTAGAAAATCCTATGCTGTTTTAATTTCTCTATCTTAATTATAATACTCTTTTGCTACAGGCTTTCTCGTATTAACTTCCCATGTTATAATTAACCGCTACATATCTACATTAATTTTCCTATTTTCTAGAACCAATGAAGCATTTTTATTATCAGAAACAGAAGAGTATTAAACACTCACTTGAACGCAGATCTAAGGCTCCAATAAAATAGTATCTGTCTCAGAACTTTCTTCCTAAAAGTCCTGAAGATTATATGATATTGGGTATAAAAAATAACTACTGTTTTTTCAGTCTGATTTATTTCCTTTTCTGAAAGATGTTGATGATAAAAGCAAAAGCAGAGTTTAATTGATACCCAATTCTGCAATGTAAACAGTATAGAGACTCATGTTGGTATATAATAGAGGTAAGTTGTTCTGTAAGGATTTTATCATTTTATTCACCATTAGTTTAAAGTCAAATGAGGGGCAAGTGTTCTCTCTAGCATTGCAGGAAAAGAAACAATCCACAGTGCTAATTCCCTAGAGATTATAACATGGGGAGTCAAAAAACATGTAAGGATCAACAACCCAATCATTATGATAGAGTGTAATCAATGATACAGAAGGGTACAGGCTGATAGGAGAAGCTGTAAAAGGATCACATATCCAGTTCAGGATGAGGATCAGTCAGGGGAAACGTCCCCAGAATGTGAGAATTGAAGTCAGTTTGAAGGAATTTGCCATAAGAGTTGGGAATCTTATTGAGGGAAGACATGAAGTAAAATAATAATAATAATAATAATAATAATAATAATAATGATATGACTAGTTTCAGCATAATTCAGCTACCTAATAATAAGGAAATATTTCAACTTCTTTTTCCTTAATACTGAAGGCATGTCCCACATCGGAACGGGTCACGCTGAGTCTCAGGTGGAGGTAGTCGTGTCATTATCAAAACATAGTTATTAAACATGCTAGTACAGTTAGTAATTTTTCCTCACTAAAATGTCACATTTTTCTCTTTTTATTAAAGAGAGAAATCATGGTTCCCTTGATGTTGTCTCCTTATGAATAGCTCCATTTCCTTGCAGTGGTTTTTCATTGACCACTTGGCTGTGCTTCTTGGAAACCTGGAGTTTATGGCAAGCAATTGTCAAATTTGTGCAGGCATCGCAGCTTGGGGACACAATGCCTAGATTGCAAATTGAAAGTTGGGATTAAGCTGTTTGGGGTGCCCAAATTGGCACCCTTTCACTGTTTAAAGGCAAATGGAAAATTATCTAGAAAGTCAGATGCTCCCAAGAGAGAGTTTTGTGAAGCAGGTCCCTCTTGGGCTGATTATAACACTAATCAGCCATTTATCAAGCAAACCATTATGTATCTGACCATATGAATAATCATAATTCATGCAAATATAATTTATGTTAAATACATTATCGTGTTATTATGCACAATATTTTCTTCATCAGAAAGCAGTGACCAAAGGTGCACATATATTTGTAATAATTCTTTTCAGCATCTTGAATGTTCCATTTTCTTCTTGCCATTAATGAAAGACTGGCACCTTGTCTGATAAAGTTCTCCCCTCCATATGTGTCCCAGACATTTGGAAGAGGGTTACTTATTTCAGAAACTATACATTAAGATGATATTCTTAGGCTGGTATTTAAAGCAATACTAGAAATTTTGTTCCGATAACAAAGCTTGACATCCTAGAAGTACAGTCTTGTGTTGGCCTCATTAATAAACAAATTTGAATGCTGTAGTCTCAGCCCTGACCTCAGAGGTACCCATTAGTGACCTTTCTTTATTGTACTGTAAGGTAATCACAGACACTAAAGTAGCAGACCATTTTCTTTGTTAATCAAAAATAATTCAGAATTATTATAATTCAAAAAAAGAAGAAAAACTGTTTCTTTTGGTATTGTATGAAGAAAAATTGGTGGCTCTTAATACTCATTTTTTAAAGATATAAATCATATATTTTAAATCATTGCTGCAAACTTAAGATGACATTTCTGTGTGCAACCTTTTAAAAAACAGCTTATTATATGTAAATATAAAAAGTTAGAGTTACTAACTCCAGAAATGAGTAAGTACCATAATTTATTAATGTGCCTTTCTGGCAGGAGTATATATCTGTGCCTGAAGCCCTCACTCTCTTCATACTTATACAGTTTTTTGAAGGCAAACTATGTAAGTGTCCCAAATATAATCTCACTGAAAGTATTTAAAAATCTCTTTACAAACAAAGTATTGGTCATCTATGAAGGAGAGGTAATATTCCAATGTTATATACATTATAGTCCATTCTGAAACCTGTACTTCTTTGTCAATTCATTAGGCTGTATTATTACAAATAGATAATCTTATGCAAGAGGATCTGATGTTCAGGCATCACCATAAATGCCAGCAAAAATGACAACTACATTTCATCAGTAAGCCAATGTGCATCCAGGCTGGGTGACTATAAAGAGTTAAATAAGTTGTGCCCAACACAGGAGCACCAGGTTACAGGGTAATTGGAGCCAAAACCCAGCCTACATTCATTTCCCAAACCATGTACCTAAGGGGTTAAATCTGTCCAGCGTACAAAAGCACCTTGTAGGTTATTGGAGACTCTTTGGCCAAGAAATGTTGCTTCCTATCAAGTATGACAAAACTTGTAGAGCTGTTTCAACCAAGAAGCATGCAACAGTCAACTCCACTGAAGGAGCATAGTCAGTTTTTCTTTATGAAAACATGCACTTGTGCACCCACTCAGGAATTATCTCATCTAAGCAAGCCAATATGGACAGTGAAAGTTTCTATCTCAGATACAATGCACAAATGTCCTTGTAAACCTTGACTTTTCCAGAAACTAACACTACTTCATATTCTTATATCCCTGATACTTAGCCTACTAAATAGTTATGTTCATGTTATTTAATCAATATATAAGTAAATATATACCAGAATAAATTTTTGCCTTCTATAGTGTTGACTTTTTTTTGTATTCTGCTATAATTATGCGTGCTGCTGTGGCCAAGATCCCTAAGAAAAAGGATTGTTAGTTCTACTTTGAGTCATTGGTTTTACATTCCAAGGACAGGCAAACCAATCCATCTTGCTTTATTCTTATATGCATCCCACATTTTCTCTATTGGAAGTCTCATACACTTTCATATTTAGATATGTCTATAGGGTGTTTTTCCCCTCCACAAAAGCTATTATTAAATTAGTGATATATCTTATAATGGATACTGCCTTACAGTGGAGGAATGGGATTTCTAAGAATGGTGTTTCATGTGTTATCAATGTTCTGATAATTTTGCTTGGCCTAGAGTGGAGGATGGTGAAGTTTCTCTAATGGTGGGCTGCAGGTTTCTCACTCTGATTTTTTTTTCTATGTTATTTATGTTCACCTATCTTTAGTATTCATTACTTAGTAACATTTATCTTTTCTGAAGTCAACTTTAATCTTTAAAAATTTAATTGTGGTAAAATGCGTAACAGATTTCTAAGTGTGCAGTTCAATAGTGTTAAGTATATTCACATTGTTGTGCAACCAGTCTCCAGAACTTTTCATCTTGCGAAACTGAAACTCTATACCCATTAACAACAAAAAGTAAGTTTTTGTGAAGTATAATGTTTCTATAAAAAGTACATTAACCCAAAGTATATAGCTATGGATTTTCACAAAGTGAATATACCCATGGAACCACCATTCAGATTGTAAAATAGAACATTTACCAGCATCTCTCTCTCACACAGTTACTACTCTGCACAGTTGTTTTTTATGTGTTGGATTAAGCAACACTGCAGAATTCCCATATTCATTCTTATAGATTGTAGATTCTTAGGATTTTCCACATACACAGCCATGTTTATTCATGAATAAAGATACTTTCATTTCTTTTCCAATCCCTATACTTTTTTTATCCTCGACTTTATTGTACTGCCTGGGACTTCCAGTAAGAGTGGTGAATGCATGTGGGGACAATGGGCATCTTTGTGTCATCTCCGACCTTGTGGGAAAGCTTTCTATATTTCTTCATTCAGTATGATGTTTGCTATAGGTTTTTGTAGCTACTCTATCAGATTAAGGAAGTTCCCATCTGTGTCTAATTTGCCAAGGATTTTCGTCTAAACAAATATTGCATTGTTTCAATTGTTTTTTTCTGCATGTATTGAGATAAACTCATTGTCTTTTCCTTTATTATTACCGTGACTTATATTGATTTATTTTAAATGTTAACTAACTGCAAGAGTTTGTGGAAGACTAGTATTGCTTCTTTCTTAAATTTTGGAAGAATTCACTGATAAAGTCCACTGGGCTGTAAATTTCTTTGTGGGAAGGTTTCTAAATCAATGTATTTAATAGAATTGGGATTATATGGATTTTCTACTATTTTTGGTAAGGAATTTCTAGGAACTTGTTCAGTTCACCTGAAATATCAAATTCACTAGTATAACTTTTTATAATGTTCTTGTATTTTAATGCCTATACAATTGATTTTACATTCCAAGTACAGACAAACCAGTCCATCTTGCTTGTATCTGTAGTGACAGTCTTTTTCTCAGTTCCCGTACTGGTTATTTCTGTCTTTTTTAAAATAAGATCAGTATTGATAAAATTATGTCAGTTCTTTTTCTTAAAGAAACATTCATTTTATTTTTCCCTATTGCATTTAAAAGATATGGCTATACTTTAAAAAAAATTCATAGACTTTAGTTTTTAGATCAGTTTTTGGTTTACAGAAGAATTAGGCATAAAATATAGAGAGCACCCTCTTCCACTCCCCACCCTCAGTTTCCCCTGTTACTAGCATCTTGCATTGGTATGATGCATTCATTACAATTGATGAAGTAATATGAATATGTTATTATTAACCAAAGACCATGGTTAACATTGGATTCACTCTTGGTCTTGCACAGTTCTATAGTTTTTGACAAAAGCATAAATTCTTATATCTACCACTACAGGTAGTTAGTTTCACTGCCCTAAAAATCCCCTGTATTCCACCTTATTCTTCAATCTCTTCTGCTCAACCTCAGGAAACCACTAATCTTTTTAATATTGCAATAGTTTTGCCTTTTCCAGAATGTCATATAGTTGGAATTGTACAGTATGCAGCCTTTTCAAATTTACTTCTTTTACTTGGCAATGTGGATTTAAGGTTCCTCCATGTCTTTTCATGGCATGATAGATCAGTTTGTTTGTTTTTTTTCACTGAATGATATTCTCATTATGTGGATGTATCAGTTTGCTTATCCATTTACCTATTGAAAGACATCTTGATTGCTTCCAAATATTGGCAGTTACAAAGCTGCTATAAACATTTGTGTGCAGTTTTTTTGTGTAGATGTGTCTTTAACTCATCTAGATAAATATGTGAGAGCACATTGCTGGATCATATGGTAAGACAATGTTTAGCTTTGTAAGAAATTGCCAAATTATCTTCTACAGTAGATATATTGTTTCGCATTCCCACCAGCAATGAATGAGAGTTCTACCTCCTTATCAGGAGGTGGATGTTGTCAGTGTTCTGGATTTTAGCCGTTATAATAGATGTGAAGTGCAAGCTCATTGTTAACTTGCAGTTCCTTAATGACTTAAGACATTGAACATCTTTTCATGTGCTTATTTTTCATCTGTGTATCTTCTTTGGTGAGGTGTCTGTTCAGATCTTTTGCCCAGTTTTAATTGGGTTGTTATTTTCTTATTGCTGAATTACAAGAGTTCTTTGTATATTCTTGATATAAATCTTTATCAGATATGTGTTTTGAAAATGTTTTCACCCAATCTGTGGCCTGTCTTGTCAGTATCCTTTTTGTTTGTGTTTTTAGTTTTTTGAAAGAGAGTCTCATTCTGTTACCCAGCCTGGAGTGCAGTGGCGTGATCTTATCTCAGTGCAGCCTCTGCCTCCCAGGTTCAAACGATTCTAGTGCCTTAGTCTCCCAAGTAGCTAGGATTACAAAACCATGCACCACCACGCCCAGCTAATTTTTGTATTTTTAGTAGAGACAGGGTTTCACCATATTGGCCAGGCTGGTCTTGAACTCCTGGCGTCAGATGATCCTCCCACCTAAGCCTCCCAGAGTGCTGGGATTACAGGCATGAGCCACCGCACTTGGCCTTTTCGCATTGTTTTAACTGTATTTTGCAGAATAGAAATTTCATCTTACTGAACTAAACATTAATTTTTTAATTGATTAGCCTTTTGGTTTAGTATCTAAAAACTCATCCTCAAACTCAAGGTCACCTAGATTTTCTCCGATGTTAATTTTACAAGTTTTATAGTTTTATGCTTTACATTATGTCTGTGATCAAGATTGCAGGTTTTTAAATTTCATTAATTTCTATTCTTAACCTTATTTATTTTCTTCTACTTCTTTGGTTTTCATTTACTATTCCTTTTTAAACCAATTAAGGTGGACTCAAATAATCAATTTTTTAGCCTTTCTTTCTTTCTAATGTGTGCATTTAAGACTATAAATTTCCCTTTAACACAGCATTAGCTATAGCCTACAACTTGATATATTGTAGTTTTATAATTGTTCAGTTTAAAATACATTTTAATTTTGATTATGACTTTTAACTCATAGAAGCTCATCATTTTATCTCAAATATTTTAAGATCTCTTAAGTTCTAACTTCACAGGGGTCAAAAAAATTAGTGATTTCAAGTCTTTGAAATTTGTTGAAATTTGTTTTATAGCCCAGAATATGATTTATTTTGATAAAGTTCCATATATACTAGAAAAAAATATATATATATTTGCCATAATTTTGTATAGCACTTTATATATATTATGTTAAGATCTACATATGCATAGAGATATATATGTGTGTAACAATTAGATCATGTATTGCGTTGTTCACAACTTCTGTAATCTTATTGAATGTATATCTGCTTATCTGAGTTACTGAAAGTGACGTTTTAAAATCCCCTATTTGTAATGTCTATTTGTTTTTCCTTTCAGTTGTGTCATTTTTTTTCTTTATGTATTTTAAAGGCATTTTATTAAGAGCAAGCATATTTAGAATTGTTATATTTGTCTGGTAATATGCAATATTTATCATTCTGAAATATTCTTAATTCTAATAATTTTTATCTTAATATCTTTCTGGTTTGCTATTAGGATAGCTGCAGCAGCCGTCCTTCACTTAGTGCTTACAAGTCATATTTATTACTATCTTTTTACTCTTAGCCTTTCTGTGTCTTCATATTTGTAGCTCTTGTAAGGAACATATAAGTGGGCTTATATTTAAGTATCAATATATAGCTATAAGTATCTTTTAAGTAACATTTTTACTCATGACTTATAAGAGCACCTAAAAGATTCCTATGATTACTTTGAATTTAGTCACAAAGAAGGAATATTTGCTACAGTTTTCTGTGTTTTATTATACAAATAATAGTATATTAATATAATATTTTCTCTGTATTCCAATGAAAAGCCTAAATTTCACCCCTGAAGCCTCCTTAAATCCTGTCAATCAGGTTGCTGTTTTCAATATGGAAACAACAAAATCTTAATAATATTTCAGTATATTTTCCTTGCTTATATGAATCCTTCATGAGCCACGCATATCAATAATGGAAGAGAAAAATACTTATTAGCATTTATTTTACTGATTTTAATCATCCTGTATTAAAGACCATTGTATTCAAATCTAAGGAATCTAGGAATTGGTCTAAAATATGGGTCAGTAAAGTACTAATATTCTTTAACAAAAATAGAAAACTATGCAGTTGTAATACTGTAGACATTATGCAATTATTTCAGTGTTACTTTTACAGCCTTGAAATAGTCCTAAAAATAACACAAAAACATTATGTCAACAACTTGAGTATGAGACAATCATATCCTGGTGTCACTGTGGCATTCATTAGTGGGCCAGTGAGTGCAGCAAAATGATGACTATTTGGAGGGTTTTTCTTATGGAACATCATATTCCACCATGATGCCAGTTGTTCCAGTGGTGCCTAGTCAGTGCCAAAGAAAAACTGGTATCATATGAGGTCATCAAAATTGAGACTCAGGTGCAAAGACATCGAAGTTGCATTCATTAATATCAAAACTTTACCCAATATCATAAAACCAAAGAAAGATACCCTTTCACTGTTGAGCATTACAAATTGTTATCAGAGTACTTTACTTATATTAAATTCTTACAGCCATGCTTATTTCAGTATTAAATTACTTTCCCAAACTGGGATTAAGGGAATTCATGAAAACCTGATTTGCCTCCTCAGGATGAAACTATTCCTGACCTTTTATGCATGGCATTTCTGCCATCAGTAAATGTTTGTTGGCCTAATCACCAATTAATTGGTAGCAGAGTTTTGAACTACCCAATTTTTCATTGGAAGAATGTTTTACGTATTGACTGAGCTGGAGGTGTTGCAAAGTTCTTTGAAGATGTTTTATCATTTTTGATTTAACAGATAAATGTCAGTGTGTTACATAAACTAACAAGTTATAATTTTTCTTAAAGAATTAGAATTTCAGTTATTTTTCAGAAAGAATGATTGCCCTGTGGCTAGTATATGTTATAGTAGAAGACTAATTTTGCTTGTAGAAATTATTACAAGTGATTAAATTTTACCAAGGAAAAGTAAGGCTGAACTTAAAGTTTTGAGAGCAAAATCCCTTCAAATAGTCTTAAAAAATGAAATTATTTATTGATATTTGTTGTAAATCAGGCTATAGCCTGTAGTTTCACTGCATGGTATTTTAAGAGTTCTTAATTAGAAAAAAAAATTAAATGAATCTGTAAAACATGGAGAGATAAACTTTAGATATGCCAAAGACTCAAGGATGCTTTCAATATGTTACCTGATTTCAACTGTATGACTATTTGCAATGTTAAGTATAGAACTGAATATGCTTGTCTGGGCTTCCATAACAAATTACCATAAAGTAAGTGGCTTAAACAACAGACATTCCTCAGTTCTGGAGGCTGGAAGGTCCAGGATCAAGGTGCTGGCAGATCCAGTGGCTGGTGAGGATCTACTTCCTGGTTTGCCGAGGGTAAACTTAGTGAATCCTCACCTGGCAAAAAGAGAACTGGAGAACTCTGTGGAGCCCTTTTTATAAGGACAATAATCCCATTCATAAACCCTCCACCCTCATAACCTAATTACCTCCTATGGGCCCCGTGTGTTAATATCATCACATTGGGGGTTAAGATTTCCACATACAAATTTTTGTGGGGATGTAAATATTCAATGCCTAAGAAATGCCTCAGTGCCTAAGAAACAATGCCTAAGAAAGATATTTGATGTTCTCGGAATAGTCTCTCATATGTCATGTCAATCTATGCTTGTTTTGGATGGAGGGACAGGTTTTCTACTGAAAGCTTGCGTATAAATATTTTTACAGTTTTTCTAATAGAAACTAATAAATATTTCAAAATAGAAAATTCATAAATAACTTCCTATACTTTCGCTTTGCAGAGGAATAAATATGGTTTTCTTCATTCTTAAGGCTAGTAGAGAGATCAAACATTCTGGTTTGCCTGGGTCAGTCCTGATTTACATCTGCCTCCTCTGGTAATTATTTACAGTGCCTCTATTTGCTCTCAGATGAGTCTGAGTAAATTCTGTGGTCACCCTAATAAGTATCCAAGCTTGCTTAGGCCTTTAATAAAGGCTTCCATAAACCTTGATATGCAGAGAATGGGGCTTTTAGACATAGTGAGGATTCAACAAAATGAAACTGTAGTAAGCATAGTGACCCACACTTTGGATTTGGAATAATAATAATTTAAAATACAGTTCCAGTCCCAATACTACCTCTTACTATTCTGTCACATATCTTGGTCTTTCTGAGCCCATAAGAAATGGGCAGTAAGAAGTATACTGTCTCACAAATGACATAATGACATTAGAAATGTGAAAACATTTTGTAAATGTTTGAATGCTATACAAATAGTATTAACAAACCCACAGTATGGTTTAACTCAAAATTGTACTTGTCAAGAACTCAGAGTCAAATTAAATGTAATTACAATACAAGGTGGCAGTCTGTGCCTTGGAAACTCACATTTACATATTTTTTTCTTGCCATTACGTCTTCACACCAGATTAAATGACCCCAAAATGCTGGAGCATGCCAAAAGTAGAAATTATAATAGAATCTTATTCATTTTCCTTTCTCTATGAAATATGAGCATTTGTGTGCATATTTTAATAGTAATGATTATCTAAAACAGTATTCTCATATTATAATTGTTAACCCTAATAACTTCAAGGAATATTTTTTGAATCACTACTATGTGCAAAATCATTTTGCCAGATTGTAGAAGATCAGACTGAATAAAGCACGTCATTTCTCTAGTCTGGTTTATGTGTAAACAATCATAACAAAAGACAAAATGAGATAAATGTAATAGAAGGAGAGAAGGAAAGTAAGGGGATAGAAGAGAAATAATTTATTGCTAATCCAAGTGCCCTGTGGATCATTGCATAGAGGGGGGCGCTGTGCTGAGTCTCGGACGATAAGGTTTGGGTAGATCGAGGTGTTTCCCAACATATTGTGCTCCAACTAGAGAGAGATGAAAAAACTAACCTGGTGGAAAGCATGTGTTCTAAATGTGCTCTGAGGGTGGCACTGGCACTGAAGCATACTGTGGGAACATGGACCTAGAAAGGAGTTAGGGTTAGGTGGTGACAGACTTTAAATTTCAAGTAAGAAAAAATAAACGATCTTCTTTGGGACTGAGAGAGCTTTTTAGTATTTGACAAGGGTAGTGGCCTGAAGAGATTTGTATTTTGGGAAAATAATTCTGGCAACAATGAGTAGTATATTGATTGGAGAAGTAAGACATTAGAAGCCTGGAGACCTCTTCAGAAACTGTAACAATAGTCCAAATGAAAAATGGCCAGGTATGGAATTAGAACTTGAGGGAGTATAAATGACCAAGAAGGAGTTGGACTGAAGAGGCATTATAGAAATGATTGGGCAGTAGTTACTGACTGATTGAAAATAAATTGAGGTAGAAGAAAGAATAAAAATTACCTTGGGGTATTATGTTTGGCTGACTGGGAGGATAATGGTGCATTCAAGGAGACAGGATCTACAGTAAAAGAAGCCGTTTCACAGATTCAGAATCAAGCATTGAGTTTCAGGGATGTGTAGTTATTTGTATGTCTGTAACTGGCAGCTTTGGATTAAGATCTGAAACTCAGAGAAGGTAGGTACATGTGCTTCAAGGGCCAGTAGATAAGTTAGCCAAAGCCAACTCACAGTCAAACTAGACCTAGAATTTTTAAGAAATTTGCACTGTCCCCAAAACCTACAAAAGAGCTAAACATTTAGTGAAATTGGAGGCCCCTCTGAGCTACTGTTATGCCACTGTTGTCTTCTGCAACATGAAAGAACTGTTTTATTAACTGTATATGACTAGTTTTTTAAGCCACTTGAGTTTCTGTTCCTTTTGCCCTCTCTTCATTCTTTCTTTATGCATAATGAAAGAGCATAAAGCAACCCGACTGGGGAAATGAGCATGATATTGTAGAGAGGAAACCTATGGTAACATAATGTTTTGTATTCTGCAAAGAACATTCTTACAAATAAAGCCATAGAGGTGGTAGTGAACAGAGTCTTGGGAACAGTATACTTAGAGGGGATTGGTTTTCTGTATTATAATAACAATCAAATTAGAGGAAGGCTAATAGATGAGTGCTTACAAAGTTAACTGCTGTGCTAAGCCTTTCACGTGCATTATCTCATTTAACACTTGCAATTAATGAGATTTTTTGTACCGGTACCTCATTTTATTTACAAGAAACCTGAAGTGGAGAGTTAAATGGCTTGGCCACTCTAGCATTGCTAGTGACACTTGATATATTCATTCAGCTCTATGGATTCTAGAGCCTACCCTTCTAACATCTGTGCCATATTGTTATATGAATGTCAGAAATGAAGAGAATAGGGATTCTGCTTGATCCAGCAGAGCTACACGAGATGAAAGCCATCTGATAATTGGGCTAGCATCTGTTTATTTTATAAAGCCACAGATGCAGAACTGAGAAAATTCAATCTATCCATGCGACTAGAGACTCTGGTAAACTGTAATCCACCAAACATGTCTGTTGGGAAGTACAAGGCTAGATATATCACTACTTAAGAAGAAGATGAAAAATGTAGAACAAAAGGAAAAAAGTCCTTTCTATCAACTGAGGGGAAGAAAACATTCAAAGAGCACTGTACAATATCATCCAAAAGAGAAGAAATAGAAAATTGCCTGACATCTTCAATAGGATTCAAGAAAACATGAGATTTATAAAATAGGAAGAAACCTACAAGATCAGAATAGACTGAGATGAGAAGAAAATGGTATAAGTTTGAAGAGTGAGACGAAAATGTGATAAAGATTGCAGAGACATTAAAATATAATTTTAGAATTAAATTTTGCTTTGGAGATACAATAGTTAAAAGCTAAGTCAACTCCCTAATAGAGGGGAGAAATTTATATTCTCCCACAATCCAAAGAAAATGTACAGAGGGTTCAAAATATGAAATAATAATAGGGAGAGAATGGAGTTCAAACCTAAACATAATGGGAGTTCCTGAATACAGACATTTCTTGATCAAATGTTTGGGAAGAAATCACAACACTTCATGTAGAAATGGTAACCTAACATAAACTCTAAGAAATATTTTTAAAAACTAATGAATAAAAGAAAATAAAGATATATAGAAAGGGAAAGAGAGGGAGATTGTATCTTAATACTTCCTGGCAAATTTCTTATAATTTTACAATATTTTTATCAATTATACAGGTGGGGGAAAGAGTTTTCCTACAAATCAGGTGGGCAAAATACACTGATTTCAGATTTTGTTTCCCTTTTTAATGCCAAATATTTGGTATTACAGTTGTTAACCCTAACACTTCATGCATTATGGCTTGGGCCGTATCTACAGAGTTGAAGGAAAAAGTCTGTGAATCAAAAGTTTTATGCCTGGTGTATTGGTTTTCCAGTGCTATATTACCAGGTCCCACAAATTTAGCAACTTAAAACAATACATATTTATTATTTTGCAGTTTCTATGGGTTAGGAATCTGGCATGGATCATCTAGGTCCTCTTCTCAGGATCTCACAAGGCTGCAATTGGTGTTGGCTGTGTTGTATTCTCACCTGGAAGTTTTTCAGGAGCACAATCTGCTTCCAAGCTCATTCAAGTTGTCTGCAGAATTTTTTTTATAGCTAATATGACTGAGGGCTTGGTTTCTAAAGGCTACCGTCTTCAAAGGCAGTTCACAGCATGAGAGCTTACTTCTTCAAGTCCAGCAGAAGAAGGATAAAGTCTGCTAAAATGGAGTCTTGTATAATAAAAGATGATTACAGTAGTCACATCTCATCACCTGAGCTATGTAACAAAACCTAATTAAGGAAGTAACATCTCACCACCTTTGCTATATTCTATTAGCTAGAAGCAAGTCACAGGTTCTACTTACTCTCAGGGAGAGTATCATATAAAGGCTTGGATCATTGGGAAGCACCATTCTAGGAGACACTTCACCTGAGTGAGCCACTAACCACTAACCAAAGTAATAAACTTGCAAAAATATGGAACAATTTGTGCCTCCTTTTGCAAGAGCATCTGTATGAAGCATAAAAACAACAACAACAAATGGTGTTTTATTACATTAATAACTCTGTAACTGGATAAAATAAATTTGAAAAAGAGTCATTCTGGCAAAATTCACTACCAGATGCAGAAGTTCAATTTAATCATAACCATATTTTTAAAAAGAAACCTTCAGCCAGGCGTGGTGGTTCACGCCTGTAATCCCAGCACTTTGGGAGGCCGAGGCAGGCGGATCACCTGAGGTCAGGGTTTCAAGACCAGCCTGAGCAACATGACGAAACCCCATCTCTAGTAAAATATATATATATATATATATATATACACACACACACACACACACACACACACATATAGACACACACAAAAAATATTAGCTGGGTGTGGTGGTGGACGTCTGTAATCCCAGCTGCTTGAGAGGTTGAAGCAAGAGAATCGCTTGAACCCTGGAGTCGGAGGTTACAGTGAGCTGAGATTGCACCACTACACTCCAGCCTGGAGGACAGAGTGTGACTCTGTCTCAAAAAAAAAAAAAAGAAAAGAAAGAAAGAAACCTTTATATATGTATTGGCAGTCCCTGTTTTGCACAATAGTATGACAGTGTAAAAAGAACTGTGCAAGTTAAAATTGTACAAAGAATCTTAATGATCAATGGGAAAATTTATGATCGTTCCATGCTTAAAATATTTGTGAAAACACTTAAAAATCTCCTACTTTGTATAAATGTATAAAGAAATGGGAAAATAGTAAAACCAACATGAATGTAGTGTACTATATTGTAAAGCATTTGAAATATTAAGAATTAAAAAGTTTTATTTCTTTGTAAAATTCTTTTCAAGCGTAGCTTGAACAGTGCTTGTCATCTTCTTCAATACAGAATGCCTTTTCTATGCCTTGGTGACTTACCACACTCCTTTCTAACTTTGGATCCGCTTCCAACATTTTATCCTTTGAGCCTTCAATTTTATGGAATGTCTCTGAAAATTTCTTTAATGTGAACCTTTTTGCCAGTGTCAGTTCCATTGGTGCATCTTTGTCTTTTTGTCACAATCGCTTTCCTCATTTATGTCATCAAGTTCACCTTCACTAAATTCCTCTGGTTGTGTATGTAGTCTTTTCAATGGTAGCAGTGTCAACATTCCCATGGTCAACTCTTTATTCTATAGCTTCATTTACCTTCTATTTGAATTTCACATTCAGCATTATCGCTTTTTGTTTATTTGCTGCCTTTTCATCTTGGTTGGCCAATTTCCTCTTTTGATTATCCATTTTGTAAAATGTCACATAGGTTTATCACTTGGAGACAAGGAGACAACACAACTATATTACTTGCTGTCTGTGCATGAACTAACAGTCACTCAGTGATCAGTCACCAAAAACTTTGAAAGAAGTGACGTGATTGGTTATTAATCATGATGCATATCTGTTGTGTATGTAGTGATTTATGGACTAAAGATCTAGCAGTGAAGTTTATATTTTATTCAATTATTCATAGTTAATATGCTATGGTAACTAAAATTTGAACTATGTTGTTGGGAGACTTATTTACACCATTGCAACTGAAATTCTTTATATATTACTGTCTGTATCTACAAAATGATTGAGCTTTGAATGGTAAAACTGATTTCCAAAAATTCTATGTTTTGGTATTTTTCATATTAACTTTAATAAGTGTACATTACTTTTTAAACAAATGAATTCTATGTTAAAAATTGGTATTTAAAATGCAGAAAATGCATCAGTTCTTTATGGTAGTGAAGGTAATAGAATCGTAAGTGAGTTTTAAAATATATTTTAATATTTTAATGTTAACATTGTATATACATGTGTATATATTCTTAATTGAAACCATTTGTAAAGGAAGATTACTTTTGTAAACTTCTCTACAACTAACTACATTACATATTTAGTCAGTAAACCTTATTGAGCACCAGGTTCACTGAAGATGAAAGACGCCCAGTAACTCCTAAGAGGTTTTTTCAATTTTTGTTTTTGAGGTAGTCTTGCTCTGTAACTCAGGCTGGAGTGCAGTGGCACAGTCCTCTCACCTCAGCTGGGATCACAGATATATGCCACCATGTCTGGCTATTTTTTTTTTTTTTTTTTTTTTTGGTAGAGATGGGGATCTCCCCATATTGCCCAGGCTGGTCTCAAACTCCTGGGCTCAAGCGATCCTCCTGCCTCAGCCGTCCAAAGTGCTGGGATTATAAGCATGAGCCATCACACCTGGCCCTAAGAGTTGTTTTTTCATTCTTATACTATTATCCCTATTTCAGTGTTGAGGTTTCTGTGAAGGGAAAGAATTTGAAATAAAACGTGTGAAATTTTGTGTGTAAGACATAAGAAATATTTCACCCATATCTTTGTGTATCTGTAGTAAGTTATTCAGGAATAATCAAAAAGCTAGTGGTGGTATCTTGTTCTATAATGTTTCTTTATGAATATGCCAAAAGAAATGCATATGTAAACTCATTTGCCTTATTGGGAATATGTGAAATTTGTTCTGATTTTTTTTTCTGATTTGTAAATAGGGACTTTTACTGAGCCACTTATGTGAACACTTTTAAAAATTTTACTCTAATTTCAACTCTATTCATTTTCACTTTAGTATTTAAAGGGCTGGTATGTTGAAAAAGCTGTAGGGAAAGCATTATAATTTTATTGCTCTCAGAAGCATCTCAACAGTATTTTCTTATTTTGTAATCACCACATTCCACATAACATTTCTTCATTAATTTGTTCTTCAAAAAAATGTTTTGAGTATGTATTTGGTGTCAAATACCACACCAAGCACAGATTACACAGCGGTGAACATGATGATCTAGATTCCTCATGAGGTTTAGGGAAAAACAACTAAAGAATAATGTATTTATGGTTAAATTCATAGGACCTAGCTCCATTTTGAATACATTCTCATTGCTTAAAATAACTCTAGGTTTTTCTATGCATCCATCCCATCTGGTTTTGACTGGCATTTAGCTATAATTGCAATTTCTTTTTTCTTCTTCCCAAAAGAAAATATATATACTGACAACACCTTGGTAGTAACAACATCATAACACTTGCATCCTTAGAGATTTTAGTCTAGCGTAATGATAACAATGGCTACTGTATGGTCTCAGTGGGAACAAATAATGCTGCCTTTGTGGGTAAAGACATGTAGACAAAAGTTAAGAGAGTGGGAAAGGGATTAAGTGGGGTGTGGTGGTAGGTGAGGGGGTGGAGAGTATAAAATAAATGCCAAATGTAATAAGAATGAAAAATAATTTAGATTCATTATGAAAAACTTTTAAGTATACTTTTTCGGGACTCTATACAATTGAATTATATGAAATACCCTAAGAGCAGAGAGTTTAAAAGTGCCTAGAGACGAGACTATATAAAGTATATACCAGCACATTTTGTTTCTCTTAATTTCACGTGACGAAAATGGAAGAGAGACACTGGCCCCGTAGGATCTGAGTACTTGATATCCTGGGTTTGATCTGGAAGATCTTGATACTGGAGGGGAAGAGATTTGGGAAGCAGCTCCTGCATTATGCCCAGCTGCCTTGCTGAAAGAGCAGCACAGGGCATCCTTGGTCACCCCACATGTGGGAAGAATAACTAGTAATGTCACCCTTCATATATTCCAACTATATATGTATATATAAAATACACACATATACATATATATGTGTGGATATATGGGATTTTCAATACACACACATATATATATATAGTCTTCTCTAAGGGAGTGAATAAATGAGGCTCAGTAAGAGTTCAGATAAATTTTGATTAATAGATTAAGAAATGGCATTCAACAGAAGGTTAAGAATGTTGAAGGTACAGTCCTACTCTTTTGAGGGAAATGTGATGAACTGTCAGGAAGCTTGATGCTAAAATAGTGGCACTAAGTGATAGAATACAGGGCTTGATAGATAGTAAAATTTTTATGTTCCTATAACCAAAGGATTATTTTCTCCTTCCTCTTCCAGATTTTGTCAGTTGTATAGGATAGTAGCATTGATCAAGTTTTTGATATCTGTAGATGGAAAATATCTCATTCATGGATATAAATTATTATATTTCCATAGTGTTCTTGAAGAAATCTAATACAGTTTATCTAATTTTCCTCTCACCTGTTTATTTTGAATCAGAATTCTTGCTTACTAATACTCTCTTCCTATATATACTACCAGAACCTGTCACCAACCTGACACTATCTGTTAGACATTACCATGGCACTAGGGTCAAAGTTAAGTTACTTTTGTATTACTTTGTCAGTGGTTTTACTCAGGGAACGTTTTATAATAACTTAAATCTGGTGGGAAGTATTTACCATTATATATTTTGCATGTGATTGACTCTTTGAAGCATTATTCTTGGAAAATATTTCTTTTTACAAGCTGTGAATTATCTATAATCTTAATGTGCCTCATAATTGCATTTAGAATTTATTTTTAATTAAAAATATATTTACATGTTTTAAAATTCAAAAGGTATAAAAAAGCAGAAAGTGTTTCTGTACCCCATCCCATAGACAGTTCCCTTCCCTAGAGACAACCAATATTATCAGTTTCTTGTATATCCTTCTAGAGATATTTTGTGCATATTCAAGAGATATGTATATTTTACACATAATGGCACTTGCTTTTTGCATTAAGAAATATATTTTGGAGGCCGGGCGCTGTGGCTTACGCCTGTAATCCCAGCACTTTGGGAGGGCGAGGCGGGTGGATCACGAGGTCAGGAGATCGAGACAATCCTGGCTAACACGGTGAAATCCCATCTCTACTAAAAATACAAAACATTAGTCGGGCATGGTGGCGGGCACCTGTAGTCCCAGCTACTTGGGAGGCTGAGGCAGGAGAATGGCGTGAACCTGGGAGGGGGAGCTTGCAGTGAGCAGAGATCACGCCACTGCACTCCAGCCTGGGCAACAGAGCGAGACAAATATATATTTATATTTATATTTATATTTAGGAAATCAATGCTTAGCAAGCCAAAAAGAACCTCCTCATTTCTTTCTTTTCTTTTTCTAAAATTTTTTAAAGCGTACACAGCACCCACTACCACCAGGTATTCTCCCATACCAAGTCATCCTAACCAGGTCTGACCCTGCTTAGCTTCCTAGATCAGATAAGATTGAGTACATTCAGAGTGGTATGGCCATAGACTCCTCCTTTATTTCTGTGACTGAATAGTATTCATTCCACTAATGGCTGTCATTTAGCTCCTATTGATTGTCATCTGGGATGTTTCTAATTTATTGTTAAAAATGCCTTAATTAATATGTCTGAATATACGTCATTTCACATAGATGGAATACGTATAACTGAGGATAAGTTTTTAGAAGTAGAATTCCTAGGTCAAAGAATATGTTCTGTTTTAATTTTGATAGATATTACCCAAATGCTGTCTATAGATTCGTTGTCACTTTATACTTCGATAAGCTAGCATCTACTTTCTACAGCCCCATCAACACAATGTTATTACAGTCTGACTCTTCCCAATCTGAGAGGTTTTTCAAAATATCTTTAATTTGCTGTCATTATAAATTAGGTTGAATAAATTTTCATATGTAAAAGAGATATTTTCTACAAACTGTAGTGCGTTGCCCCTTTTTTCTACTTAATTGTTAGTCTTTTTCATATTGACCTATAGGAGTGTTTCACATCTTAGGGAAATTATGAGTTGGAAATATCATTCCTAGTTTGCCATTTACTTTTAACTTCGTTATGGTTTGTACTAAGAAGATTTTTTTAACATAGTTAAATTATTGGTATTTTCTTTCATGGACTCTGGGTTTTGTCTCATTGTTAGGTGGACCGTACCTCCTTAACAATTATTCCACATGTGTTATCTAGAATTTTTATGTTTTTTTTTACATTTAATGTATTTATTATATCTAATGGCACTGATACTGAATATGGAGCAAAGTAGCTAGAGACTTTATAGATTCACAAAACAATTCAATCAGAAGACGTAACAGAAGAAAAGATCATCATCAACAACAACAAACTAAAGTAAAATATGTAGGGAATAATCTGTCCATCTGATGCTTGGAATGTGATCTCCTTCTGCCTAGTAAAGGACTTTGTGTTTTTCCCCTCAGATTTTGGCAATACCCCTCTAACTGGGGAATAATTAACAGATAAATATGCCCCCATATCTTCTCAAAAAAATAAAATTTTGACCAGGTGCAGTGTTGCACACCTGTAATCCCCGCACTTTAGGAGGCCAAGGTAGGCAGATCATGAGGTCAGGAGTTCAAGACCATCCTGGCCAACATGATGAAATTCTGTCTCTACCAAAAATACAAAAATTAGCCAGCCGTGGTGGCGGGTGCCTGTAATCCCAGCTACTCGGGAGTCTGAGGCAGGAGAATTGTTTCAAACTGGGAGGCGGAGGTTGCAGTCGAGATCATGCTGCTGCACTCAAACTTGAGCAACAGAGCAAGACTCTGTCTCAGAAAAATATAATAATAATAATACGATTTCTTCTAATCCACATATCCTTCCAGTTAAGCAACTATATTGCTCACTGTCATCATAATAACTAAAAGGATGATCTACTCTCTATTACTATTACTGCCCTCTTCCTCCTCATAAATCTACAGTATGACTTCTGACTCAACCCTCCCCTAAGGTGATTTTAGCTCAGTTGAATAACCTCCACATTGACCAAGACATAGAACATTATCTCATGATTATCTTCACCTCTTTGCTTAGACTCATGGTTTTCTTCTTAAAATATTCTTTTGGCTTGGATTTTATAATACCATTCTCCCAGTTTCTAAGCCGACTTCTCTAGCTGGGCTGTCTCAACTTCCTTCCCAGACTCAGCTTCCTCTCTGTGCCTTCAAATTACAGTGTTTCTCTGGTGTCAGCTTCCCCCTTTAGAGCACTTTCTGCTACTGCTATTAAGTAATTAGTAGCATAATGAGTGATTTACTGTGGGTCTCTTTTGTTAGAATATAAATAGAGGCTGCATTGGGCCCTTGCTGAGGTCTTCAGCTTCATCTCCACCTAATTCTCCTTGTTCCAGGAACTTTGTGTGAGCTTGTTCTCCCTTAGTTTGGATCGCCTTTGATCTTATCAGTTCATGATCCTTTCTTATTCCTCAGCTTTTGGTTTCAATGCCACCTCTTGAGGAGAACTTCCCTGACATTATGATCTAAGATGATCCTCTTTGTTTCACACCTTCTTTATTTATTTCCTAGAATATATCAATGTTTGTAATTATTTATTCACCAGTTTACTGAATTATTTTTCTTACATTAGAATATAACGTTTGCAAGGACAGGAACCTTTTATGTCTTATTCTTGTAGTATTCCTAGCATCTCATATGTATCTTGAATACAATAGGTAGTTGTTTTATGTTCCGTTGTTGTTGTTGTTGAAACGGAGCCTAACTCTTTCGCCCAGGCTGGAGTGCAGTAGGGCAATCTCGGCTCACTGCAACCTCCAATCAAGCAATTCTCCTGCTTCAGCCTCCCGTGTAGCTGGGACTACAGGTGCGTGCCACCACACCCAGCTAATTTTTGTATTTTTAGTAGAGATGGGTTTCACCATGTTGACAGGCTGGTCTCGAACTCCTGACCTCAGGTGATTTGCCTTCTTCACCCTCCCAAAGTGCTGGGATTACAGATATGAGCCACCATGCCTGGCCTACAATAGGTGATTAATAAACATTTCTCGATGGAAGGGAGAGAAGAAGGCAAGGGATGGAGGTTGGTTTTACTGATTTACCATTATCTCCTTAATTGTTAGGACAGTGAATTTCATGGGTATTCATACTGTTATGGTGATTCAATTAAATCTTTTCTGAAGATATTAACTCCTTTGAATTCTATTCCCAGTTCTCTGCTCTTATTCTGCAGGCCTCATGTAGATTAATGGGTAACTCCACCTACAGTATGATTTTAACTGTCATTGATATGCTAATGACTCCCCAAATCTAAATCTAGAGCCATTGCTGTTTGGTTCAAGAACCACATATGAGCTGGTATAGTGGTTCATTCCTGTAATCCCAGTGGTTTGGCAGCTCGAGGCTGGAAGACTGCTTGAGTCTAGGAGTTCAAGACTAGCCTGAGCGACATAGTGAGGCCCTCCCATCTCTAAAAAAATAATAAAAATAAAAAATTAGCCAGGCATGGCAATGCACACCTGTAGGCCTACTTACTTGGGAGGCTGATGCAGGAGGATCTCCTGAGCTCAAAAGTGAGGCTGCAAGTGAGCTATGATTGTGCCACTGCACTCCAGCATTGGTAACAGAGCATGCGACTCTCTCTAAAAATAAAAATTAAATTTTAAAAGAACCCTGTATATAACAGCCTCATGGACATTCTACTTAGATATTCTACAGGACCCTTAAATTTAAATTTAGCGCACCAGGCATGCTAACTAATCCGCTTCCTATATTCTTTACCATCATAAATGAGACTGTCATCTTTTCAAATGTCTTCGAGTCTCCTAGATTTCTCCTTTTCTTAAACAGTTTCTATATATAATAAATCACATCCTATATATTATTGTTAAACATCTCTGAAATCCTTCCTTCCTCTCTATCCCATTCAAGTAATCTAAAAAGTCCGCACCAATCTCCTAACCAGCGTTGTTGCCACGAATATTTCTAAAATTCAAATCTGATTATATCAATCTTCTTAAATTTCTTAGGATCTCCACGTTTCCCTACTCTCTAATCCAGAAATGCTTGACTGGGTGAGGTGGCTCACACCTGTAATCCCAGCACTTTGGGAGGTGGAGGCGGGTGGATCATCCGATGTCAGGAGTTCAAGCCAGGTCAGGCCAATGTGGTGAAACCTCATCTCTGCAAAAATACAAAAATTAGCCAGGCATGATGGCGGGTGCCTGTAATCCCAGCCATTCAGGAGGCTAAGGCTGGAGAATCGCTTGAACCCGGGAGACGGAGGTTGCAGTGAGCCGAGCTCGCGCCCTTGCACTCCGGCCTGGGCAACAGAGCGAGACTCCTTCTCAAAAAGAAAAAAGTAAAAACAAGAAATGCTTATTGAAAAAATGTTTAACTTCTAATTTTGATAGCCATGGCCCTTTATGATCTGGCTCCTACCTACTTGTGCTGTATGTATTCCATACCCCTAGTCATAAAGAATAATTTGCCATTGCACAAAACCATCCTGCTTTCAAAAGCCTGCTTTTCACACTTTTGCCTAGGGAAGCCTTCTAACATTCTTAATTCCTACTCATTCACTGAAACTCAACTGAAGCATTACTTCCTCTCAGAATCCTTTACTCATTCTGCCATGCTAAATTACACTCTGTTTCTTCCTGCGCATTCTCCTATTATAACCCATACCACACTGCACTCTAATCATTCATTTACTCACCTTCCCCTCTACCACCAAAAGTTAGCAAACTTTTGCTGGATGGATGAATGACCATGGCAGGTTTATTCTTCAAGAATTTATAAAACAAATTTGAAACTATGGTTATAATATACAGCTACTATTGGAGGAATACAAAACCTAGATATAAAATTAAAATAAAATAAATAGTCTGATTTAGCACAGACTAAATCAGAAACAGGGAATGGATACTAAGACACAAAGAATCTTATGAGCAAGAGTTGGAATCCTAGCACTTGAGACCAAATAATTAGTACTAGTAGAGACTACGGTGATTTATCCCTTATTGAACTGAACTTAGGCTACCTATGAGGCTGGGCTGGGATTTAACAAGGACATACTTCCTCAGACAAGGTCTGCCTGCTATAAAACAGACAAAACCAAATTATTTAGTTTGATGTATATTTTGTACCAGAATATTCCTTTCATATAAATGGTAGAATGCATAAATGTGCTCATAGAACACTATTAATAGGTATTATGTATCAGTTTGTTCAATTTACTTATTTTTGATGTAAATCCCTCAGGATTCTATATAGGTCAAGATCCTCAATGTTTTTAGTGTTTTTAGATATTAAGTTTGAGTACAGACTACAGATAGGATAATATGTCTTAGTATTTCACTTGTGTAAACTGAGGCAATTTATTACATAGAGTTAAGTCTCTTGAAGGGTAAGTTCATCTGGGTAAAGAGGCAAGAAAGAAAAGGAGATAATTTGAGTGGTTACTGTGTGTTATGTATTTACATGCATTCTCACATTTAATCCTGAGAATAACCGAGTGATATGGATATACTTACCCTTATTTCACTGGTAAGGGAATAGAGGCTCAGAGAAATTAAACAGCTTGAACAAAGTGACAAAGCAAGCAAGACTCGATATTCAACTTGAATCTTTCTAGTTTCAAAGTCTAACACTGCAACCAAGCTTTTTGTTGCTGTCTGCATCTTCATTAATACTTTTTAAAATCATCATTTGTAAAGAGTAACATTACCTGTTTGATCCTCTGGTGTGGTATAATTGTTTGAAAAAAGAAATGGCCACTTCGTGAAAAGAAACTGTAACTACTAGTTGTATTATCTTCACTAATCACAAAATAGCTGTCTGTGTAAAACCAAAACAGGGGCATATTTTCAATCAGTAAGTCCAGTGTTATCACTCAGATCTCATCTATGAAGAGCAATCATTTTTCATACATCTTATGAGGAAAATGTTTAACTGTGTTTTCATAGTACTGTGGCAGTTTATATTAGATTTGAAATATGTGTTCTGAATCCAGAAACTTAAATCTGCATTATGTACAATATAAAAGAGAATAAAGAAATAGTAATTTATAACAAATAAGTTTCACTGTGAATTGAACATGGTGCTATTTCATAAAATGTTGCTAGGTATTTTTAATTTATGAAAATGTATTAGGCCATTATGGTTTAAAAATTGCAGTAGTGGAATTTGTATATCCAATTTTTTAAAAGAAACTGTATCCTCCTTTGGGTCAAATTATTCTTTTCAGATTTCTGTCCAGTTAGCTATAATGTTTGAAAATATGAGTAAACTCGCTGTGAAAGTATTGTCCAAAAGTACCAAATATGAGATATATTATTATCTCATTAGTCTTCCCCTGAAGGACCTCTTCTAAATAACTTACCATGGCTAGAAAAATGATATCACCAAATCAGAATGTTTTTCATTCAGTCATAGTATTATATTCAGTGTAGCAGGAAATAGTTTTGCATGACAGTACACATGTAAATGTCATTGCATATGTCATTTATGGTGTATAGGGTTGTTATGCGAGATTCACAGTGATCATGTTGGAGAAAACTGTCTCTGATACACTAAATAAAACGTGCTTAGTAAAAATTGCTAGCAATTTTTTCTAGACATATAATGACATGGTAAGAGCACAAAACAAAACTACCAGAAACAAACCATTTCTCAAGCTGTAATATCTAGAAGACAAGAGATTTAAATTGCTGAAACAAGGGGAGTTCATCGCTACACTGCAAAAGAACTTGATATATAACCTAAAGGCAAGTGAAATACTGATTCCAAGCTTTGAAATAACAGCAACAAATTTACCTACAGACAGAAGATGCATGGAAGCAATAAACGAATTATACAAGTCTTACACATGCAATCTGATTATTCTGACCAAAGTGTTAATTGGATCCTAACTGCCAGATCTGATATCTGTGGTCTTGTAGTGGGAAACCTTTCAAAGTGATGAACTGTAATTCACTGAGCTGCTTGAAGCACTTGTAATTTACTGCATGTCATGCTATGAAGAGCCTGACCTAATGGACTTTACATTACCTATAATGCTAGAAACCTTTCAACAAGACTAGTTGGTAAAAAGTAATCGTAGAAGTCTTTTCAGACAGAATGAGCAAAACTATATCTTAAATACAGCTTTATAATCTTATGGAAAGTCAGTGATTAAACAAAATATTGCAACTATGGGAAAATAGTCTAGCCAACATAATTTACAACAATATGATATCTCATAGTTTGAAATTAAATAGAGGTAGAAGATATAAAAAGGACTCTGCATAGTTTTATAATCTAACCTAAATGCCTTAGAATATGTTGGGTTTAAGCTATTCATGGATGAAATTCCTTTGCTTTCATAAAAAATTGTATTTCATAATAATCAGATTTGATATCTACCATGTACTTCCATGTCTTAAAAGTTATGGGAAATGTTGCTTAGGTATGAGAGACATGGGGCTATACTATATTAACCAAATAGCTACATTATTTTGAGGATAAATTCTGGGCAAAACTCTCTCTCCTACCATTTGAAATTATGGGTTTAAAATGTGAAATTTTGCTTTGACAGCTCATAAATATTTATTAACTACAACTGAACTGTTGTCTCTTTTGTATATTATGCTGAAATTTGGGGTATTAATTTTTATGCATGAAGCCCTTATGCTATAACTAATGGGTTAACACTGTTCTCGATGATACATTAATAGAATTTGCTTTGGTTACACATTTTGGACATGCTAGTTTGTTTTCAGTTTATGTTAGAAAAATGATTATCAGCATCTTTTTGATGTCTATAAAGAATCTTTATGGGATAGGTAACTTAAGAATATTTTTTCTAATTCTGAGGGTAGACAGATATGATTTATGTATAATATGAGGTAAAAGATATAGTTTGGGGTATTATGGTTCTTTCACCAAGGTACATACATTACTATTGTTAATTGTAGTAGCAACGGAATGTTAAGCAACTCACAGCCTGGCAGACATGAACTAATCTTTCATCTGTACAAATTAGGACATTCATGAAAAAGTAATTGCTAAGTCGTTGGTACAATACTCTCAGTAAATCTACCTCAGTTTTCCCTTTTTTTCCTGCCTTCTTCCATTGAAGTTAGGCTGTGTCAGTTAGACAGGCTCATCAGCAACTCCAAATGCAGTGAGAGCATCCTAATGATCTGAAATTCTTCTGAGAAGTTGATGTTTTCTCATCAGGATCCAATTTAGAGGGCTTTGTTCCATTCTTGAACTTTGGAACCAAAGAAAAGCAAGGCAGTTTATAGCCTTCTCCATAGTGAGCTAGAGAGACAAATCAGTGTACCCAGCAGCAGGAGGGTTTTGAAAAGTTTAAGTCTTTATCAAGAAACACTTAAAAATAATCAGTAAATACTTCTCCCTATAGCAAAATATGTCCCCTTTGCAAGACCTAAACATAATGTACATTTTATTGAAAAATATTTAAATATTTAAATTACCTCAAAATGT
>NC_045441.1:107187371-107190771 GCF_002776525.5 Piliocolobus tephrosceles
TCACATTTAGTGAAGAAAGAATTGGACTGACACTATGCTAAGAACCTTTCCAATCTCCCACACATAATTGGGATGTTTAATTAAGTGACGCACTTAATATGCAAACCCAGCACGTTCAGAAATGCTCCAACTGAACTGGGCTGTAAAAAGACTATGCTTACATAAAACAAAAATTTTGGTTTGTTTTCGTAACTGTTACAATAACTCTTTAGATGCATTTGAACAGAGACATGATCTTTGCATTGTCTTGTAATAACTTTTTTGACCTCCTCAATGACATATATTTTAAATTTTAATATAAACACATTATATATGTTTTTATGATTTACATATGATTTGAGGGTGACAATGATGTGATGGTTATTTTTATGTCATAGCTAAATATAATTATATTTAATACCACTTAATTATTAAATATTATTATTTAAAATAATTTATTAAATTTAGTAATATTATTAAGTGATATTAATTGTAATACACTTACCTATTCTAGGATAATATCTAAATTTTTTTTTACTTTTACCACTGGCTGTTTGCAAAACAGTTTCAGAATTTTCCCTCTCTCATTTTAGAATGCATAACCCTATCTTTATATTCAATTAACTAATACTTCTTGGTGTACAGAGCAGCGTGTCAGGTTTGTGCTTAGTTCATGTAATGAAATAATAAATAAGGATAAATGGAGACCCTTGTTTGGTCCACCACTAAGGAGAATTTTAAATCTGTCAGCAAATTAAATACCAAGAGAGAAAAAAATTTCACAACCAAAGATGACTCTATTTCCTTCCTTCACACTTGAACATTTTAACTGATAAATACCCATTCAAAATGAGCTATTTCTTCTGATTTCATTTGGTGGTACAGCCACCAGACTTTTATTTGCCTTCTCACCAGAAAACATCTGAAGTAAGTTCTCCCTCCTCTTCTATATCACACGTCTAAATTGTGATCCCTTATTAGAATATTTGCATGAATCAAATTGCATATCTAGTGAAAAATATTTCCATAAGTCTAACACTGAACTTGCTAAGGCATGTGTATTTCAAAAACATTATCCATATATTTTTAAAAGGCTGATACTGATTTTGTCTATTTAAATATTTGTAAGTAGTATAATCTCTACATTTTTATATGTATACAGTTAATCTTTATTCATTTTTATCAGTGAATACCTAGAGTAGCTCGTGGTAGCAGTAACAATAAACGATGAGGGAGGAAAAGAGGAAATGTGTCACTTACAATGAGTAACTTAAAAATGGAGGCTCAGCATTTTTCAAATTACAAGTGAATGAGTCTGCATATTACTGACCTTTGCTGTAGAAAAAAATAGTTTTTTGTTTATATTAAATAATTTAGATTTTTAGTAATCTCCTTAGTTTGGGTGAGCTTATATATGTGGATTTAGAGATGATAATATTAGTTTATTTGTAGTGTTGGAAAACCCGCAGAAGTGTACCTGTGTTTTTCTACCTCCATAATTAATTTGAATTTATGTCTTTTGTACACATAGCAGTAGAGTGTTCAATCATGTATGTGTTAATTGGCTTATCTTTCTATTTGTTTTTATGTCTGTATATTGTCAGTTTTAGATGGCAGTTTCCTAGACAGTAGGCCAGAATCTGATTAAAATTTTAAAAAATCACATACATGTGACCATTTAATACATATGATCTTAAGAAGATAATAATGTCATGTTTATATTTATGTCATAGCTATTAATTGAAAGGTACTCAAACCATTTTAAGAGTAAAAATAATCATCTAACTTATGTAATGTAAGGACTAGTATACTCTAAAGAATGTGAAGATAGAAAACTTGCTTAAATTTGTTCATTTATCAAATCGATCACAATAACAACAAATTCTACAGTCGTATGTATAAGTTGAAATCTGACTGTAAACTCTTAGTGGTTTATAGCATACCTCCATTCATAGAACTTTCCCCATACAGTTCATTTATCATTATACATAAAGTATTTGTACTTGTAGGTATAAGAATAATGAAGGAATAATATGGGAATAATTAAAACACTATATACTGAAAAAATAAGGGGCTGTTAGGTGAGAAGTGTGACAAGCTTCTTATCTATGATTAACTTTATAGAAGGCATCTCTCTCTCTCTCTCTCTCTCTATATATATATATATCCATGTACATATCTGTAAACTCTGTATCATCTATCTGCCTACCTATCTATCTATCTATCTAGATTGACAGCCTTTTTAGTTTAATATGTCTTTATCTATTTCAGTGTGATTCCTTGTTATTTGGAAATAGTATGAGGTAAATGATTGTTTGAAGAAAAGACATTTTTGTAGATTGATACTTTTTTTTCTAACTACTTGTTCTAACCATTCTATTTGTTTATCAAAGAATAAGCAGTTAAGTAAACTGACAGTCAATTTTATAAATCAACCAAACACTTGAAAAACCCATTGGTGAATTAATTTTACAATATACATTTCAGAATGCTTGTTATTATAATAAATTTAGATTTTATAATCTAAATTTTATAATCTAAATTCAGTATTTATAATAAATAATTTTTATTTTATAATCTAAATTCAGATTTTATTTTATAATCTAAATTCAGTATTTATAATAAATACTGAATAATTAAATTCAGTAATTTATAGGTATGCCAGTATATTCTTTAAAAATACAGAAATTTTTTTTTAAATCACTAAATTTCTGTCATAATTTTTCAAGTTACTCAATGTGATCTAATTAATCTGAATATGTTAATATGGAGAAAAGAAAAGGCATTGCTATTTTTCAGTATTAAATATGAAAGGTTTTGATTTATTTAGTTCTTTATTTCTTTTTGGCGAGAAGAGTTAATCCACCCTGGATTTCTTTTTTTTTCTTCTGCTTCTTCTAACCTCTTTTCATTATTAATTTCTCCTTTCTTCATAACATAAAGTGCCACACTAGAAAAGTTTGAACTGCATTAAAAAATAACTATTAAAATAAGTTGTGAACTATATCTATTAATCTTTTTAGGTTTTCAAAGACATGTTGTCCAATTAATTTATCCTAAAACAGTATTTATAGAGATACTTGCTTTTATTTACAGTAAAAATGAATTGTTTTTTCTAGGAAAGTGATTGCTATTTCAAAGATTGCAAACTTGGAAAGTTGACAAGTTGTTTGATGGCATACTGGTTAGTACAAGTAATGCCTCAAACAGTGTTACTTGACTTCTATCTGAGCATATACTTTAGGTTTCTATACCGATTTTTCTGATCACCACTCTTGCCATCCTCTTCCTATTTCTTCACATCCATTCCGTCTTTCTCTAGGGCTTTCCCCCTAGCTTGTGCTTTTTCCGTATTTTCCTTCCTTCCTTCCTTTCTTCCTTCCTTCCTTCCTTCCTTCCTTCCTTCCTTCCTTCCTTCCTT
>NC_045441.1:107190781-107203010 GCF_002776525.5 Piliocolobus tephrosceles
CTTCCTTCCTTCCTTCCTTCCTTCCTTCCTTCCTTCCTTCCTTCCTTCCTTCTTTTTCCTTTATATCTTTTTCTTCTTCCTTGTCTTCATTTTGCCTCTCAACCTCAGAACCCTGAAGATAAAGGAAGTAGTAGAAAAAAAGTTTTAAGTAAATTACTTTTATTATTTTCAGTTCAATGAATAAGCTTTGAGTAATTGCTAAATTTTTGTACTTCCTAGTATAAACTTAGTTGTTTGAAATAAGAAAAGGTTTAAAGAAGGAGCTAGAATACTAGTTTTGTGAGTTCTTCTTTCAGAAGACCTATGTATATCATTTTTCTGGAGACACACACACACACGTATATATGTATCTCCTGTATGAATTACCACGTGTTCTCATATGCTAAATTTTATGACTTAGGTATTTTCTAGTACTTTATTATGTACATATAAAGTTTTGAAGATGGTGATTATATTTTTTAAGTAAATATACTGTACACATGCTTTTTACTAGTTTGGATAACATATTTATATGCATATTATTTCCAATTTTTTAACCTTTGTTATTTATTTTAATTACACTTTTAAGACATTTCAGAAACCTTTATATTTATAGCACTGTGACATTGATGAGATGATCAATTATAAAGTATTGAGAACACCGCCATGTAATTGTTTATTTTTGACTATAGATATTATAGCTGAAGTTCAAATATCTAAACATGTTAAATAAGAGCTATGGAACATAAAGAGTTTGATGAAATCTGATGCCTCTGGAAAGTTAGTGTCTGTGTTTTGTGATACTTTAGTAGTATTTTAAAGAAGTTACATTAAAATGTGACATAAAAATTATTGATCATCACTGCTAAAGAATTTATGAACGATAACATAATATTTGTGAAGTCAATTAACAGATATTTGGTTATGACCACCATTTCTCTTTCTTTTTCTCTTTCTGTGCAAGGTGCCTGTGTCAGTGGCCATGATGACTCCCCAGGTGATCACCCCTCAGCAAATGCAGCAGATCCTTCAGCAACAAGTCCTGTCTCCTCAGCAGCTCCAAGCCCTTCTCCAACAGCAGCAGGCCGTCATGCTGCAGCAGGTAATGTGGGTTACCTGCTTTGGTGTTCTAGCATGACTTAGACGGTGTGCACTTTAGTTGAAAGTGCAGTGGGCATATTTGACAACTCAGTCTCCATTTGAAAGGACAACCTATTAGCATGCTAGAACATAAATGTAACGTTTTAATTATAGAACTCGTAAGAAAATCTAGATTGCTTAGGTTTTTAAAAAAAATTTTAAAGTCTAGAATAAGAGCAGAGGGAGATGTAATTTGAAAATGGAATAAGTCAATATTTAAATATTCAAGTGCTTAGGTACATTCGATTTGTTGACTTACCAAGAAAAATGCAAAAATACTTACAATAGTCGCTTTTAAAACTCCTAACGCCTTAGCATTCCTTTTAGTTCACAAAAGTATGAAATTTGAATTGACCACTTTGTTAAAATGGAGAATGTTAACATCCCCAATTTTCCTTTTCATAGTATACTCATCGTTTAGAAAGAGAAGGATCTATTTATTATAATGAAATTAGGCAGCTGAGCCACAAATTTATGAAATTTATCTTTTTAAAATAACATAGTGTTGCTAATATATACCATATTGGAACCCTGAGTGTATGTAGACTTTATGTTATACAGTTACTTATTATAGAGAAAATAATGTGCTTTACCAGACATTTTTTATATATAATTACTTTGCTAACTTCTGTGCTGATGACTACAGACCAATTACTTGTAAATCTGACATTGTTCTGAACATCTGATGGATTAAGTTTTTTCCAATAAGAACTGAGCAACCTGATTTTATGTAGCTAAATTTTTATTTTTACAACTGGTAGAGTATAGCCTAGTTTTTATATGCCAGTAGGACTTCAGATGTAATAATTTAAAGTATTAATTTGGCTCTGAACCTTTAGAATACAGACTTTCTATACCCTATACCCTTTTGTTTAGGATTTTTTGGATTCTGGATTGGAAAATTTCAGAGCTGCCTTGGAAAAAAATGTATGTAGAGCTATCTCTTTGAATCCAATGTATATTTTTTTGCTGTTTTTATGAGATGAATCTTAATGGATACTCTGCCATATGCCAGTCTAGAAGAGTTTAGGAGATTTATAATACGTGAAACTTTTGCCTTTATTTATTAAAGTCAAAATGGTTTATTCAGCAACAACTACAAGAGTTTTACAAGAAACAGCAAGAGCAGTTACATCTTCAGCTTTTGCAGCAGCAGCAACAGCAGCAGCAGCAACAACAGCAGCAACAACAGCAGCAGCAACAACAACAACAACAACAGCAGCAGCAACAGCAGCAGCAGCAGCAACAGCAGCAGCAGCAGCAACAGCATCCTGGAAAGCAAGTGAAAGAGGTAGGATCCGGTTATCTCATTGATACATAACAGTTTGCAGTTAAGAAGGGGCTTTGAGTGGCAAGAATCATCTTAGATCTTCCTATAACAAGGTTCTTGCTGTCAAAGTTGCAGTATTATATATTTTTACTGAGCTTAATAACAGTGACAGGCTCTCAGGCACTCCTTTTTTGTAGCATGGAACTTGAGAGTTACAATCTAATGCTGCTGTTGTCTAATGTTCACTAATGAATCACAGTACAAAGAACAAGCTGTGTGGTGGACAAAGTACTGATTATCTTGTATTCATAGAGAATCTAAGTTGGTGAGGGAACCTTATTTTTCTCAGTGGTGCAGCTCAGAGAACATGCATGCAAATTTGGCCTATTGTTGGGGGTGGGGAGACTAGGGGAGAAACTGGTTGAGCACAGATTTCAAAGTCACAGGCCCCTGATTAATGAACTGCTACTGTAGGTTTAGAGTGGCGAGTAGAAAGTTACAGTTTGATATGCTCATAAATCAAACTGACAAGCGGGCTTCTCAGGCCTAGCTTGCACTTGTCAGCAAACTGCATCAAATATAAACATAATACAAACAAAACATGTTGAAGTAGTTAAATTGATCAGCAGGTATCAGAGCCGTTGTCTTCAAGCTGCCCATTATGCAAACGTACAGGAAACAGTTTTGACCTCCTGAGGCTTTGTTTCTGTTTGGATTTCTGAATAGAATTTCAGACAGCCATCAACTACAGAATAGAAATTGCTCCCTTATTTCTCCGGAGGCTTTGGGCAATCCACATGACTTGCTCCATTATGCAGTCTGTTTTCCAGTGAGCGCATCAGAAGTTTCTCTTTCCCCAAACTAAAAAGGAAAGGTCTTCCACAGCAGCTTGTCTTTCTCTGAAGTGTGACTGCCATCTCATACCCTCTGGAGTCCAAAGACCTCTGGTTTGTCTTGTAATGCCTCACAAAATTGGAAGTTATACTTTTTCTTATAATAAGGGCACTTTTTTTTTGCCTTGAACATAATTCTGCCTTTAATATATTCAACAAGAGAGGAGAAGAGAGAGAGAGCTAACAGGCCTATCCTATGAAGGGTACATCCCAGTTTACTAATAGATCACCAGAGACCACATTCATGGACCTCTGCAGATCAAACTTATTCAGTTGGAAAAAAGAAAAAAAATAGCATGTTGTAGAAGTTGACTATTTCTGTAAAGTGGTGTTCTTTTAATCTAGAGAAATTTATTATTATCTACAATAAGTAGATTTTAAAAAGCCGAACCTTTATTACATGCTATCTCTAGACCTTGCTCGATACTTTTTTGATGCAAGTTCCTTGATTCTCTAATACTGTTTAATAATTGAAAGAAAGGCAACTGAAAATCTAGAACTTTACTCACATTCTGCCCCTGAACTTTGACTATGGGATAACCAAAAAACCCACTCAGGCAATGAAAGAAGTGTGCATTTCTCTGTAAGAGAGCTGTTTGTGCAGACCATGTCCTCTGCTGTTTACTGGTTTGGGTTTTCTGATACCTGCAGCAGCAGCAGCAGCAGCAGCAGCAACAGCAGTTGGCAGCCCAGCAGCTTGTCTTCCAGCAGCAGCTTCTCCAGATGCAACAACTCCAGCAGCAGCAGCATCTGCTCAGTCTTCAGCGTCAGGGACTCATCTCCATTCCACCTGGCCAGGCGGCACTTCCTGTCCAATCGCTGCCTCAAGGTATATACAAAATGTTGTGCACGCTTCATTTCAAATCTTGTACTTTCTGCCATTTCATGATCTTTCTGCCATATACCTTGAGAAATTTTGTTTTTATGACTTTCAAGTTTATTATTAAAACATGATTGTTAACATGGTGGCATGACCCATTTTCTAGAGGCTCAGAAATTTGACCATATACTGCTTTCAAATGTGAAGTAAAAATTTCAGGTGTTTTGTTAGATATTAAATGTGTATTTATTAGTCTTATGGGCACAAAACAATTTATAAGGGCAACACAATTTAAGCACTATTGAATGTACAGGAGGGATCTGCAGGGCATTGGATTACTGGGAAGGCTGACAGCAGTCCATTTAACTAAGTGAGCTGATAGGAGTTTGGTGGACAACTGATAAGAGAAAGATAAAAGTTCCCAATCTTCACACTGAAATCACCACATGTAAAAGAGAGGCTTTATGAATTTCTATAGACCACATTACAAGTTAAGCTTTGTAGAACCCCATCCTATGTCATAGGATATATCCATTCTTTTTTCTCTCAAATAATATTGCCTATGTATGTATTGTAAACTATAGTTTTAAAAAATCTGTCAACTGTATTCTTATTTGTCTGTAAGAAAAATTTGGAGGTACTCTGATAATACGGTTGTATGTCATATCCATGACCCTTCACTTTTGGGAAATGGAAAGAGTTTTAAATAAAAAAAGAAAAACAATGGTAAACAAATGACTGTGTGCTAAAATTCTCAATTCAGGTAATTTATATATCATTATACTTTATAAAAGGATATTCTAACTTGCATTTGGATTTTGTTGGTACAAACATTGATCCAAATGTACATTAATTCAAATTAATTGTATTTGTCACAGAGGAGTTCATATTGTAGTAGCATTGGCTGCACATTTTGCTGACTCTAAAGGACATACTAAAGAAAATCAAGAGTATCGTGGTAATGTTCTCTCTTTTAATTTATCAAATTAATGTCTCTTTGGCTTTTTTTTCCTGATTTTCCTCTCTCACTTGACTTCAAATCTTCTAATTCACCTGATTGAAGCACTCCTAGGAAATCAAAAAAGATAAAGTTTAAATAGCAAAAGAAAAGGCAATAAGCCTATTTTTCTGAGTTATTCTAAAGAAAATTGAAATAAATGATAGCATCATTACATCAATGAATGTTCTATTCACATTCTTCTTTAGAAAAATAAGTACAATTTAAAGACATGAAAAAGTAAGAAAGAAAAAAGAGTTTATAAAATTATTTCAATGTAAACATAGATTTCTTCAATAGAAACTATACTAAAACAAACAATTTTTTTTGTTTTCAGTAAAGTTCAGATGAAATCGGTATTTAGGATATAACTATATGAGAATTTCATCAACAGAAAAGCATGATCTACCACAATCTTATTTTATTAAATCAATTCAAGTAAACATTTGAAGAAATTTTAAAATATTTGCTAATAGGAGCACAATGTAACTTGTTTAAAACATATTGTGAAACCACATTCTTTCAAAACAAGCAAAAAACATCTCTCTGAACAATGAAATTTATAATAATACAATCATTCCAATAGTTTTCAAATAGAAAGTACCTGAAATTCAAATTAAAATTTATTTTCATAGAATCCTTGTTTCTCCCTTTTTTTTCTGTTTTTATCCTTGATAAGATATATGAGAGATGAAATGAGAAAATGGTGAACATTTAGGGAAAGGAAAGTAAATCTGAAGATATCAGTCTTTGAGCAGAAAATTTATATTTTGAAAAGGAAAAAAGATGATCCCTAAACTATGTTTTCATTAATATAGGTTAAAATAATCCATTTGAATAATTGTAGGGCCACAAATGTAGTTGGTTCACTGATCAAAGTTTCTGTTGTTGCCATGTAAGCCACACAAACCGGCATCATCATCTTATTTTTTATGATTTAGATGATTAAGTGTGAAAAGTATCACTGTGGATGCTCATTGTATGTTGAATACACTAGCTACAGTAAAGGAACCTAACATTACGGTACTGTGCTGGAATCCCAAAACTAGAATGGGAAATTGTTGTACAGTCTAAGCCCTGAATCATTTCTTCCTTAGTTAGAGGTTAAGGTAAAAGTATTTTGAATATTTTTATTATCAGTTTCCAGTTCACTTTGCACCAGGTTTTTGGTTGGTTGATATTAGCCTTGAAAAATAGCCATATAAAAACTAAGTAGGATTAATATGCAATGATGGATTAATGGATGATGTTCTCATTGTGTCTTTAAAACTGTGTCTTTTTTTTTTTTTTTTTTTTTGAGGAGTCTCACTCAGTCACCCACATTAGAGTGCAGTGGCACCAACTCAGCTCACTGCAGCCTCCGCCTCCTGGGTTCAAGTGATTCTCCTGCCTCAGCCTTCTGAGTAGCTGCAATTACAGGTGCCCACCACCATGCCTGGCGAATTTTCATATTATTAGTTGAGACAGGGTTTCACCATGTTGACCAGGCTGGTCTCGAACCACTGACCTCAAGTGATCCGCCTGCCTCAGCCTCCCAAAGTGCTGGGATTACAGGCATTAGCCACTGCACCTGACCTGAAACTATGCCATATTTTATTTATCCCTATAATTTAGCACAACTTCTTCATGCTACTTTTAGAGTTACAGCTTCTTAAATTATATTAAAATATGTGCATATAACAATGAGAAATAGCAAAATTATAAGAATTTTGGTAGAATAGCAGATTTATCTACATTCTTCTCTGAAGTTTTATATTTATCATCTTAGTGTAAATTATTTTAAATATTAATCATTTAAGATCATCATTGGCGGGGCGCGGTGGCTCAAGCCTGTAATCCCAGCACTTTGGGAGGCCGAGACGGGCGGATCATGAGGTCAGGAGATCGAGACCATCCTGGCTAACACGGTGAAACCCCGTCTCTACTAAAAAAAAATACAAAAAACTAGCCGGGCGAAGTGGCGGGCACCTGTAGTCCAAGCTACTCGGGAGTCTGAGGCAGGAGAATGGCGTAAACCCAGGAGGCGGAGCTTGCAGTGAGCTGAGATCCGGCCACTGTACTCCAGCCTGGGCGACAGAGCGAGACTCCGTCTCAAAAAAAAATCATCATTAATATTAATTTTGGATTTTAGTTAGGCAAGTAAACTTCCATCTCCTAAGTATATGTTTGGTTTTATACAGACTGATGATAGGTATATACATAAGTATGGGTATATAGGTATATACATACATAAGTCAAATAGAAAGGATGGATTTATAGTTCCATCTTGAATAATATACTCATTATAAATCTATGTAATATGAAAACAACATAATTTATATATTATCTGGTAATGAAATTTAGTGAAACATTTTAAAACCAGTATCATTGTCTATTGGTTAGGAAAGACGAAGTTAACTTTAAACATTGATATTTTTTGACATCCGATAAACGTTTGTATACTCTAATCCATGATATATTCACACATTTACTATGACTATAGGGATAGGAATACATGTGTTGATGATTTTCTGTCACTCCAAATTTTTACATATTTTTTAATTTATAAAAGTTACTTAAAAGACAAGATTTTCATTACCAATTTGAAAGACCAAACAGGGAATGCTAGATTCTAGCCAGGAATTCTTCTGAATTAACATATTATAGAACGAGAGAATCTTGGAATAAGAGTGGTTGAATAACAATTAAAAATGAAATGTATTGAAATAAAATATAATAATGTTTTTAGGCTGAGTTAGAATTGTGCTGAAGATAGTCTTTGGGCTCAGTATTCAGCCAAAATTAGCTATTTGGCTTTGGCTTCATTCTATGCTTATGGAAGTCTAAGTAGCCAAAGGCCTACTTCTGGCATCCTGGATTTACTGCTTAATCAATGATCCTGTGCTTGCATAGATTACTATTGTATGTAATTGTAGCAAAAACACTAGCAATATGAACAATTCATGTCAGGCAAAATTATTACCATGTCAGTATTCCCTTTCAAATATCAGAAAGTTTTCCATTTGTAACTTGGGGGAAAAAAAAAACTTATTTGGTGCTTTATGTGCTAAAATTTCATCAGTGAATTCAAGTTTAAATGTACATTTATCATTGCAGGTATAAAACTCTGCCAAGCTACCTGTGAATGCTGTTAATTTTATGCTTAAAAAAACTAGTAAATACTTACATATATAGAAAAATATTGAGTGTGTTGAGTTAGTTTTTGAAAAACTATAAAAAAGATTCAGATTAAATTATATCATAACTCTATAATTATTGTAGAATTATTTTGTGAACTAGAATGTATAATGTTAACATGAATTTAATTCCATTTATCTCATAAAATTTTTTTTAAAGTTTTATTTGGCAATTCTTTACATCTTGAGAGGAAGACTCAAAAGCAGTGTGTCAACTTTGCTACATTAAAATATGACTAGAAAAACGAAACATCATTGGTTTTGTAATAGAATATCAATCACGCTTTTAAAATGCAACCTATAAAAAATGATAGTACTAATTTTTGTTAGTATCAGATGTATTCACGTATCCCAGGAGTTCCGTCTTTGGTGAAGATAATTTCTCTTTGATCTCAGTTTCAGCTGAATACCTACTTCTGCTAAATTTGGCATTTGGACAAGTGTGTATTTAATTCACCTCTCAGACAGGCATTTTAAAGATGGACATTGTATCTGTAGGTGATAGTAGACCTCTGGTCAAATATAAATCAATAATATGTTGAGTTTGTCAAATTATAAGTGAACACCCAGGTCTCTGAAGGATACTCCAGAAAGTGGAACTCTCTTCTGAAGAAGAGAGATAGGTATCCAGAGGTCAAGGCTGGTAGGGAAGTCTACTTTTGTAATATATACCCTTTTCTGTGATTCAGTTATTCTGGCCATGTGTGTATACTAGTTTTTAAGTTTCACATTGTAAAATATAAAATTTAAGATGAAAACTGAAAAGTACATAGTAATATCTCAGTGATTCCAATTCAAATATTAAATATCAATTTGGCTTAACGGAATATATATGATACAAATGTTTCTACCAAAACTCAATTTTATTACTTTAAATTATAAGTAACCTTAGAAAATAAGTAGAGTATCACTAAATAAGTTCGTTAAAAATTAATGATATACCTACTTTGCATCATAATATATACAATTATTTATTTAACATTTAAAAATCAATTACTGGACACAGAAAAAGAAACGACATTGAAAAAATCTTTTATTTTTTTGAGTGTGAAAAAGCTGCTAAGGAGATTTTTTTACTAATAAAAGTTGCTTTTTACTTATTTTAGTAATAAGTAAAAATCAACTTAGCATTTTCAAAGCTGTGTTGAAACTAGTGTAGACATTTTTAAACTTCGTGTACCTTAAGGACATATAATCTAGATATGAATTAATTTTAATTAATTCTTAGCACAGTGCTTGGCAGCTTGTAGATGCTCCACAAACTCTGAATGTGGGATTAAAGAATTATTATTAGGCCAAGTACAGTGGACCACACCTATAATCCCAGCAATTTGGGAGACTGAGGCCTGAGGTTCACTTTAGCCCAGGAGTTCAAGACAAGCCTGGGCAGCACAATGAGACCCTGTCTTTACAAAAAATAAAATAATGAGCTGAGCATGATGACGTGTGCCTGTGGTTGGTCACATCCCAGCTACTTGGGAGGCTCAGGAGGGAAGATCACTTCAGCCCCATGAGGTCAGGGCTACAGTGATCTGTGATCATGCTATTGCACTCCAGTCAGACCCTGTCATAAGAATTATTATTAAGTTGTATTATCTGTGGTATGATAGGCAATTTGATTAAGGAATTACCCTTTCATTTACTCAGCTCCTGTGGTAAAAACCTTTTAATGTTTGTGGTACTGGCAGTGAATAAGCACAAGCCCAAATTATTATCCAAAAGTAGAATAGGGATTCCCAATTTTTTGTGGCCATGGAATTTTAAAATTGAATAATTACCAAACTTTTTAGCACTTCTAGTGTATATATCCTTGAAATAAGAGAAACCGAATAATCTTCACTTAAGATAAAAGTTGTCTATTAATCATAATAGTCTAGTCCACAGATTCCCAGAGTATGTTTGCCAGTACACGAGTGTTCTGGCCAAATTTTAAAACTCTTTCAAGTAATATTCTTTGAGCTTTCACTGACTGCAGGCACTCTTACAGACACCGGGCATATGGCAGTGAAGAAAACAGACAAACAGACAAAAATCCCTGCCATCATAAAACATACACTTTAGTGTAGAAGGCAGACAATAAATAAGTTAAGTAAAATATATAGTTAAGTTAAATAAGTTAAGTAAAATATATTTCTCTCCATAGGAGAGAAACAAAGGCAAGAACAGGAAAAACCTAAGTAACAATAGGAAAATGGGGTGACCCTCAGAAGGAGTCCTGAGGAAAGGGTTAATGAATAATGACCCGAAAATGTGAGGAAGCTCTGCAAGAGAGTAGCTCTAGAGCAAGGCACTTAACTTTTCTTTGCCTTAGTGTGCAAAGGCAAAGGTTTGGGGTATTAGATTAGATATCATATGTGAAGCACTTAGAAGAATGTCTGGCATATCAAAAGCACTATGTAAGTATCAGTTAAATAAAACAGAGACGAAGAAGACTCTAAAGAGAACTGAGTTGGGGTTGAGGGAGGGAGCTGTATAAACAGGAGTTTAGTTTTGAACATGGAAAGTTTAAGAAACTGGATAAGGTTACATGGCATTTTCAAATAGAAAGACTAGGGAGGGGTGTGGGCTAGGGATCAGTTGGTGACTCCTAAACTTACACCTGGTATTTAAAACTTACACAAACTAGTGTAATTGTAAAAAGTTTCTTGGGTTTTTCTTCCTCAAATATAATTGGAAAACGCTGACTTCAAAATGAGATTCAAGTTTTCCTTGTTACTACACATCTCAGAACTATTTTACATGAATAATAAAGTCTCCAAGATAGAGAACACGGACCTCTTAGATTAACAGCATTTATAAGACTACTGTTCCATAGAACACTGTTTTGGAAATACTGAACTTGTTATATCACTGCCTGAAAAATAACCTAGATTAATTATTGCAAACCATCAAGACTTCAAAGCTCATAAAACTTTCAAAATTGTACAAAATCAATTGGCTAGTTGTTTCACATTTTCTAAGTAGTTTTGTATGCATATAAAAGAGCAGAGCAATTTTTAGGTTGAAAGCTTTGTCCCAAGAGCAAGGTAATAGTTCTCTTTTTAAAAATGTACCCCCAAAATTATCTGTGCATTGGAATCACCTTTGGAGCTTCAAAAACTACTAATGCCTGTGTTTCCCTTCTAACATTGTGGTTTTATTGGTGTGGGTTGTGGTAAGGTCTTAGAAATTTTAAAATATGCCCAGGTGATTCTAATATGCTGACATTTGAGGACCCGCTGCTGCTAAAATGAATCTTTTTGACTTCTTTTATTCTCTGCCTCTTATCTGTTATATAATATTTTAAGACTATTTCTTCCTGTTTTTAATTAAGAAACATTATTTGGATTATTTGAACAGGTCATTTATTCATCTAATCTTTATTGAGGGCCTACTAACTGCCTAATATTTGTTACCTTATTGCGATAGCGTGGTGATATCACTAATTTTCAGTACAAATGAATAGTATCATAGAAATCTACTTTTAGAAGGCAAGTAGATACTTACGTAACTAAATTATTAATAAAATCCCAAAACTGAATTACTAGTAACATCATTAGTTGGTATAATCTCTAAAACCATCTAAGCCGTTAACTGAGATGTAAAATGTTGTTAGCCACTCAATCTATGTTAGAAGTAACTAGTGCCATATACAATTCTGTAGACATTAGTCTTGTATTGTAGCAATATTCATATAGAGTATGCCCTTTAAGAGTCACAAAACTTCCATGTGGGCACCAATATGTCTTCAAGAAACGTATGACTCTATTATAATCAATGAAATTCACAAATATTTATTGAACACGTGCCAGGCACTGTTCAAGGCAGTGGAGATATACCAGTAAAACAAGAAATTCCTACTCTTATAAAACTTAAATTGTATTAGAGGGAGACTGGTGATAACAAGAGGTAGACTAGATAGATAGAAAGATAGATAGATAGATAGATAGATAGATAGATAGATAGATAGATAGA
>NC_045441.1:107203020-107215520 GCF_002776525.5 Piliocolobus tephrosceles
AGATAGATAGATAGATAGATAGATAGATAGATAGATAGATAGATAGATAGATAGATTAAATGGTTTCAGAAACTGATACATGATCTTTAAAACAATAGGATGAGGAGTTAAGGAATGCTAGAAGGGAGGGTGGGGAGGGGCAGGGGTTGATAGTGTGGTTAGAAACTTAGAGGAGGTGAACTTTGAACCATCTAAGTGAAGGGAGGGAGGAAGCCAAGAATAGGTTGTAGGAACAGCCAGAGCAAAGGCTGGAAAGTGAGAAAATGTTTGATACATTTGAGAAGCAACAGAATGCTGGTATGACAGAATGAAATGTGAAGAGAGAGCGGTAGATGAGATCAGAGAGACAGGCAAGAGCCAGATAATAAGTGCAGTGCCCCATAGGCCATAGTAAGGATGTTTTTGTTGTTGTTTTCTTGTTTTGTTTTCCTCTAAGTATTCTCAAAAGCCTTTGGAGGCCTTCCCTGGGAAGCGACATGACCTAATTTACATTTATAGAGAGAATACTTGGCTGCTCCATGAAGAGTAAATTCATATATTCAAGGCAAGGTAATAGCAGGAAGACAGTGGGAAGGCTATAGCTGTGATGCAGGCAAGAGTTGACAGTAGAGCAGAGAGGCAGCTGGTAAGATGGAGAAAGTTCTCATGCAAAAGACATGTTGATGCTGTCATGAAAAAGGATTTGCTGATAAAGTTTTCCTTTTGGGACACCTAACAAACAAACAAACCGATAATCAAAAAGTTACAGTCAGAAAAGTTGCGGAATTCTGGGTTAAAGCAATAATTATAGATCTTTATATAAAAAAGTAGTTTCCTATGTAACAGAGAAATCTTTCTTTATAAAGCCACTTTCATTTCTATGGAAAAAGATGGTTTGTAGTAACTTTGGAAACCCAAATTATCTTGTTTTTCCTTTAGGCTCAGGCCTTGTCTTAAAATCTGAAGGAGTCAGAATCACTGAAATGATAGCCTTCAGTAAAGCTACCTGTGCGAAATTGTGATAGGCATAGCAATTTAAAGTTAATGCTGTGATGAATAATTTGACTAGAAGTTATGTTTGAAACAGTGAGAATTCTTCTGTTGCTATTGGCTACTTGCCAATACTTAGATATAGTGATACCTAGATCAGGGATTTTTCCATTTGCAGGGATTGGAGTGAGAGAGTTCATTCTTCTTACCATCATATTCTGTTATCTTGCCCCATCTCCCCTGCCTATTTAAACCTGCTTCACCCCACACATCTCTTACATCATTATAGAATCTAATGTAGATGTGTGTTAGGTTGGGAGAGGTAGTTTGAGTTGTACTTTCATCTTTATATTAGATGTTATAGATGCACATAGTAATTAAGAACATAGATTTTGGAGCCACAGAGCATTGAGTTTGAATTCTGCTCACTGAACATAAATTGAGTGATTTTGGGCAAAATATTTAATCTTTCTGAGCCTTCTTGTAAAATATAATGATTTCTAACCTCAAGCGAAATTAACTAAGATTATAAATGTAATGCAGTTAGTAAAATGCCAGAATATAGTAAATAGTCTCTTCATTTTTCCCTGTACTTACTTATTCAGTAGTTTTAATATTTTCTTAATATAGTATTTTAAGAGCAAAGGTACTCAAGCCAGACTGCCTGGATTTAAATTACAACTTTACCATGTGGAAGCTGGGTGATCTTGGACATATTTTTTAACTTCTCTGTTAGTTTGTTTCCTTTTCCATGAATTGCTTAAACTAATAATACTAACTCTATTAGTTTTTACTGAGGATTAAAAAGCACAAGGTATATAAAAAATATACTAAGACATAGGACTATTTTTTAAGTCAAATACTGTAAGCAATAGTCTCTCAATACTTTATTTCAAATTTATAGTTAAAAACTAAAGGATTGGCTGGGCACGGTGCCTCACGCCTGTAATCCCAGCACTTTGGGAGGCCGAGACGGGCGGATCACGAGGTCAGGAGATCAAGACCATCCTGGCTAACACGGTGAAACCTCGTCTCTACTAAAAATACAAAAAATTAGCCGGGCGTGGTGGTGGGTGCCTGTAGTCCCAGCTACTCGGGAGGCTGAGGCAGGAGAATGGCGTGAACCCGGGCGGCAGAGCTTGCAGTGAGTGGAGATCACGCGGCTGCACTCCAGCCTGGGCGACAGAGAGAGACTCCGTCTCAAAAAAAAAAAAAAAAGAAAGAAAGAAACTAAAGGATTATATCTAGCTTTTCTATTTTTATTGTATAATTCAAGTAAATTTGCATAATCTGAACCAGGGAATAGTTTACAATGAGTAGTTGATTTACTCTATCAGTCATAAATGAAGAAGTTTAGATGTTATCTTCTTAATTGATCCCGTTAACTAAGCATATTGGTTTCTTTAAGACACCAAAATTAAATTTAATTATTTAGTTCACCCCTCTGAGAAATATCAAAATGACCAGATAATTGTGAAATCTCCTATTTTTTTGAGTTGAGTGTTCACTGTTTTTCCCTGGCATTTTTGTTTTCCCTTTTTTTTCTTTACTTTCTTTTGATATTATTTTGAAATCTATTTCTCTTTCAGTTCCTGACAGATTTAAAAAAAAAACAACAAAACCTTAATACTAGCAATAAGTAAAAGCTACTCTTAAAAGTTGAATAGTTCAATTTTTATTTTTATTTATTTATTCTTTTTTTTTGACACAGGGTCTCACTCTCACCCAGGCTGGAGTGTAGCGGTACAATCTTAGCTCACTGCAACTTCTGCCTCCCGGGTTCAAGCATTTCTCCTGCCCTCAACCCCCCAGTAACTGGGATTACAGGTGTGCGCCACCACACCTGGCTAATTTTTGTATTTTTGCTAGAGACAGGGTTTCACCATGTTGGCCAGGCTGGTCTTGAACTCCTGGCCTCAAGTGATTTACCCACCTCGGCCTCCCAGAGTGCTGGGATTACAGGCGTGAGCCACCATGCCTGGCCCTAGTTCAGTTTTTAAATGGAATATGCAGAGATTTTTTTAATGCTTGATATTATTCTCAATTATTTCATATGGCAGTATTCCCCATACTATTCCCAAATTGGTACTCTTTAGAAAATAAATGATTTTTTTTCAAGACAAAAGCTTTAGTGCTGATAGTGTAAAAGTGATTTTTTGTTTCATATTAATTTATGCAGGTAACATCACTGTTGTTGTTGGTATTAATCTATTAATAACACAAAGCTCATTATATAAACTTTACCTTGTCATGTTAATGAAGCTTTCTTTCATTTTATAGCTGGCTTAAGTCCTGCTGAGATTCAGCAGTTATGGAAAGAAGTGACTGGAGTTCACAGTATGGAAGACAATGGCATTAAACATGGAGGGCTAGACCTCACTACTAACAATTCCTCCTCGACTACCTCCTCCACCACTTCCAAAGCATCACCACCAATAACTCATCATTCCATAGTGAATGGACAGTCTTCAGTTCTAAATGCAAGACGAGACAGGTAAATCTCATGAGCTTTATTCTATATTTATCTATCATCAAATTTTATTTTCACCATTGAGACAATGGAAAAGAACAATTTGTACTTGAAACAAGGACAAAATGTATAGAAAAAGAGGTTAGAAATCTTTAGATTATTTATCTTATTATATTCTTTATATTACAGAAAAGCAGTTCAAATACGAAAAGTTTGATGGGTATAGTTGGGTAGTTTGCCTGAAGACATTTATTTTTTCTTGAGTGCATGTGGAATGATTGTATCAATATATTTTTATGACTAAGATGTTATGATTAACCTGATTGCTGAGAACATTTTTCAAGCTAAAAATCAGTTCTTTAATTTCAAATAATTAAAGATGCATGGATATCTCTCTTATATGTTTCAAACATATGAATTAGAAATCAGAGAACAGATAAATAATATAGACACAAGCATACTAAGCTAGATGATGGAAATTCTGGTTTGCCTTTTTAATTGTGGCATGATGAAATATTTAAACACATAAAGATAAACTTACGTTGGTAATTTTATGATTAAATTCAACTAAAATTTCAAAGAAAAAATATTTTATTTCAGTTATTAATATTAAATGTGTTATGTTAGATAATTTTTTACTTACTGTTTTATTTTAGTTGTATAAAAATTGCATTTGTAAAAGGAACATTCATGTACATTTGTCCTTTAGTTCCATTTATTTAGGCATAGTGCTCTCTAATCAAGTCCTTTAAAGTAATTTGCATATAGTTCATAAGCTAAAATAATGCTCAGTGTGAAAAATCTGTTTTTAAAAGATGGAATGTAAGTGTAGAATTCTTAACATAATGGCTTAGGCTTATATATAAAGCTCCAAACTTCATATGTAAGTGTAGTGGATTGATAGTGTTCTGTTATGCACTATGAATATCTGCCTTGCCATTACAAATTCTTTGTCATAAACAAATGTTTTTCAAAGAAACATATATTGAATTATACTACCATTTAAAATAAAATTCTATAATTCAGTGATGTTTCTGGCCTTCATTTGAGTATCAAGGAAAATATTTCTTGTTTGGTTTTATTAGTGTAAAGTGGTATGCTCCTGAATGCTTTCATGCTGTTGTTTTAATTGAGATTAATTTGATGATTGTGTATTCCAAAAGTTGGTTGATTTCTCTGGGTTCTCTCTATCTAATATTCATTTATCAAAAGTCTTCAATAATTATATAAAGATATAGCTAATGAATACTGTTCCAAAGTAGATTTTCTAAATCAAGTGTAACTAGTAGAAATACATGTGGTTTATACATAAATGTTAAACAATTTAAATAATCCTAGAGGTCCATATCTTCTTTAAAAAGAGCACTTCAAAATCTTATGATGACTGTCCTATTATTTTCTTAAAAATGAAGGGTTTTTTTCACTTGACCACATATGAATATATATTTTTTATTTAGAGATAAAATGTTACATTAAGGTCATATGGCAGCATTAGCATATGATATTATACAGTCCTCTTAGTTTTTCATCCTTTATTAACAGTCATCTTTGGCTCTATTTCTCCTCTAATTGGAACATCATCTAGCCTTGGCAGTTGAACTATTCAATAGAACGATTAAATTTTTCTGACTGCTCTGAGCTGAATTGACCTGTTTTGACCTGTTTGTCACTGATCGTAACCTGACAGGCGCTAGCAGCCTGCAACGATTATAGCTTTTTGAGATGAATCTGACGTCGTGTTCTTTTGCTACAGCTCGTCACATGAGGAGACTGGGGCCTCTCACACTCTCTATGGCCATGGAGTTTGCAAATGGCCAGGCTGTGAAAGCATTTGTGAAGATTTTGGACAGTTTTTAAAGTAGGTTTTTTACTTTTTTTTTTTTTGGCGGGAGGGTGCTGGATTATATGGGAGTTTTAGGCACGTTGTAAATAAACAAATGAAGGAGAAAAGTAAAAGTCCATTATAAGACACTCTATAAGATTTTTGTGGGTTCCAACAAGTGGATTAGCAAGGTCAGGCTTCATCTTTTCATTAAGGTATTTTACAAATTATTTAGTAAAGATTTTTGAATGAATGAAAAATATTAGCCTATAATAATATGTGATTAATCATTGGAGAACTTTATAACAGAACTATTTGTAAAATAGAATTCTCTTAAGTTTTAAGTTTCTAATTAATATTATGTGAGTCATCATAATATATATATTTTCAGTAAACTTATTTTGAAAGCTTGTTTTTTAATTACAGGCTTTATATATTTTTTAAAATAGTATTTAGTATATACATTTAACTACAAGAATTAAAAATGAAAGTTTATACTGGCTAAACTTTAAAGAAATAACTACATTTCCTTTACATTGTTACTTTTTGCCCTTAGAAACATCAAGGAACACACATGGCTATATCTTTGTATAGCAGATTACATGGCTTCTCTAGCTTAAAACCAACACTTTGTGTATTCTTAATTTGTAATACAGTATTTTATTTTTAAAAAAATCTTAAGGAGTTCTTTTTCAAGTGAAAAGATTCATCTTTCATGAAATGTTTTCCTTACACAATTCTGGTATACAAGAGATCTAAACAGAGAGCTACAGATAGGCTTATGGAGATGCGTAGCTTCACAGGCTGAGACTCTTATGTTGTCATGGTGCAGCTAACAGGGTGACTGAGCTGTTTCATGCTTCATCAACAATTAAGTTAATTAGCTCATTTGAAATTGCACTGCTTTGTTGCCAGGATGTTGGCAGAAACATCAAAAAGATGTGTTTACAAATGGAAGACTGACTACAGGGTATAGAGCAAAAGCACCTTAACAACCAGGCACAAGTACTTGGCATCACAATAACTTTATAAATGAATTACAGTAAGACTTCCACAAAGATTTTTTTAACCTTTTATCATTTCTAACTAATTAAGAAAAAATTTGCTTCATATACCACTATGGCTCTTTGTAAATGGCCTTAAATGAAAATTTACGCTTTTCTTTTATCAAAACAGTTGTGAGCTGCCGTTTATTTGGGTATGAAACTGATTATAAGCAAAGAGACCATTAAAAAATGTTAGGTAGCTTTGCTGAAGTTTTCTTCTCTAAAATAATAATAATTAAAAAAAAGTTAAAGCAAAGAAAGAACATAGGGATGTTGTTTTAACAGATGATTTCCCATTTCCTCATGTGAATACATTTGTCCTTATCAATATATTATTTCTTGTCATTGAAATTATGTAAAGGGCTATTGTTACTGTTTTTTTAAGAATGGTAAATTATGCCATAGGACTAACCCACTCACCATGCATTTTATTGCTCCAAATTGTTCTTTCTGACAAAATTCAAAATAAATCTTTAGGGAAAAAAATACATATTTTCCTTCAGTATGATTTTGTTTATAGCAAATTGAAAGGAGCATTTAATTTTTCTCAAATATTTATGTGTTTATTACTAATAATCAGATGAATATGAACCCTCATTTTACCTTAGTCTTCTTTCATATCCATGCCAGTGTTTAAAAAAAAAACAAATTACAATTAAAAAAACATTTCCTTTCAATTAAATATCAACTTTGGTTCCAAAGACTGACCATTTTTCCAACCCATTAACTTTATAGGGATGACAGAACTAATGACAGGAGGTTTTAAGGCCTTTTTTAGTCCATTTTTTGTTTTGATATGCTTTAGATTCACCAAGTCAAAGATCTGTGATAAATTCTGTTAATAGAGCTAATGTAAGTATACTGAACCGAAGTGAAATATTGATTAGATATACTTTCCATAGAGGCATTGTCTTCTTTAAAATGTGTTAGAAATTTGAAAAGAAAGAAAATAATACCACTAAATGAATTAACTTCAGTTATTCAAAAAAAGTTTACTTAGCATCTGTGTGGGAAGTGAAAATGAAGAAGGAAAGTGTCACCACTTACACAGATTTTCTCAGATGACTTTGTTTTCCTTTGTAATAATGGAGAAAACTGAGGATTTGGGAAGGCAAATGATAGGTAAATTAAAGCACTGTGAAAGGTTTTTAGTTCTGATTTTTTTGTGTATCTATTCTTCCAAAATTTTATATCCAGTGTTTATTATAAAAGTTTTTTAGGAAAATATGATTGTGACATTTTTAGTTCTAGTATGCACTAGAAATAAATTTTACAGCTTCAACTTTAATTTGATATCAGATAGCTTATCCTTTTGTTTGAAATGAAAGGAAACCATTCATTTTTACTATTTAGCTGACATATGTCAAATTAAAAAGAAAAGTAGAAAATATATTGAGTCCTCAATTCTTTTTTTCACATTACATCTCAAAACAAACTGGTGGAATCCCTCTATGTTTATCTTGCACCAAATGAAAAGCCATTATAAAGGACAGTTGCTTATGTATAACACATATATATGTACCTGTATATTATATACATTTATGTATTTTATATATTTATGTGTTATATATTCTTATTCTTATATATTCTTTAATTTTTATATATTCTTTAATTGAGGCACTCTTTTCAATTGGATAAAAAAAATTCAGACTAAGTTAGAAGTAGTTCTTTGTAACAGCAAGATGAAAGCAGAAAATACAAAATGATGAAGGAAATCCAGGATAAAAAGTGTTTAGGAAAATTTTTGAGTTTTACTGTAAAGTAGGTGTTGACAGAAGCTAACCATTTTTCCTGACCACTAATTGAGTATCTCACTAGATCACTAAAATCATTTAATACTAGTTTTTCATTACTGTCTTATAAATGTCAAAGTGTAATAACATCTGACAAAACTTTAGAGTAGTTTGTCTGCAAAATTAATTATCATTCCATTGGAACTAAGTCAGCTTGAATATAGATGGATTGATTTTAGAGCTTAAGCCAAAAGGTTTACAATATAACATTCCATTTAGCAGACAAGTGTTCTTGAACCTGCATGCATAGATGCCAGCACACAAAACATCATCTAAGATACAAAGGTGGAAATACTCCCCTTTAAGAAAGGCAGGATTGCTAGTGTCCATAAATATATTAATGTATTAAAGATTAATTAGTAGATGGGTATAAATGAGTTAAATTTATTACAGATTAAATTTTTAAGGCTTGATACTATATGAAGAGCAATAGAAAACATAGTGGAAACATAGTTTATTTAATAGAAATTTGTTGTCTTTTTATTGCAGCTGACTACTCTAAAAATTATACTCTTACTTAATGTGTATTGTCTATTTCTTTGTCTTTGACTAGGCAGCATGGCTACAAAATTATGACCTCAAGAAGGCATTCTTTGAACTTGTCAGAATGTTGTTTCTTTTGGTGACAGTGCCCCCATCTCTCAAAACTAAGGCATCTCACATAATCAACTAAATGAATAGTGACAGCTAACATTTTGTATTTAAACTCCTGTCAGTGTTTAAACATAAAAAGCTTGATGCAAAATAAATCAAACACCAGTGATATGCAAGTGAAACATTTTGTTAAAACAGTCTTTGACATACTTGGATTTAAATCTGATCCCTTTTTAGCTTATAAAATGCTACAACTTTAAATGAATTTGAAGAAACCAAAGGTTAAAATTGAATCACTAATCTGGATTGTATATAATTGAAGTTACCACATACATTCATAATCTATAAAACCTTCATTAAAGAGAATTATGCATTAAATAAATTGGAAGGATCCTTTCCTACTTTTTGTCTTCCTGAAGCGCTTGCTTAATTGTTTTTAGAAAGAAGTTGACTGCTTATTTATGTTTTTTCTAGTTTATACTACCTGCCTAGCACAGATTCAGTGCAGTTTTGAAAGGACGTCAGTCGACCACATCATTTATTCCATTTTGAAAACAAAAATCAATATACCTATAAAGTGACCCATAAATTAGAACTGGCTCACACAATGTTTGTTCAGTGCTGCCTTTCTGAAGGCACCCTTTGCATTTTTTCTTCACCTCTCTGTTTGAACTGCAGTCTCGGTAAGAGGCTCATTAGGGGACATTAGGGACTGGAGCTAACCAGAATTCCAGAGCTTGCTTTGCTCTTATTAATGCATAGTAGAGTAGAATGCATTTAAATATTTCATAGGCATTCAGTAATTTGTGTGTAATCGCCTTGTTAGCAGACCAGTAGAAGTAGAACAGGCCTGTGAAATGGTTTTAGTGATTGCATGGGTAATTTACAGACCTTTGCCATCAGAAAGAGTATTATTGTTGCCTTGTATGAAGCTGTGAAATAGAACTACCAATAAGTAAAAAAAGAAACTTAATAAAGGTTTTGTAACAAGCATCTTCAGGGATAACAACCCCACTTGGTCCTTTTGAAGCAGCCGTAATTTATGACATAGGCAATATATCAAATGCATAAGATAGTATTATGGAGCATTCATATGAAAAGGGTATTTGCAACATTAGTTCCAACTTCCTGCAAGGGACATGATTAAATGATTAATGAAATGTCCCTTTGCATATGCATTTTGAAACAGCAATTAGGCACTGACTGAGAAAATCCACCAATCCTCTCATTTTTCAGTATTATCTCATTCTTGATTTATAAATCATAGAGAATTTTTTAACAGTAATATGTAGTACCTGAGATAGTTATAAAAACATAAAAGAGAATAATTTGGGCACAAAATAGTCATAAATACATAAATTCATAATTTAATGTTAATACTTAGCCTATTTATTTAGTCTTATTGCATTGTATTTATATCTGACACTATTTCTGTACTTTGATTGGCATAATTAAGTAGAGGGAATGAATAGGCACTATTCTTTTACATATCACTGGTAAACAATAGCGAGGAAAGGAGAAGGGAGATGTGGCAGAGGTATGTATGTGTTTTTCAAGTTCTCAGTAATCCACTGGAGGCTGTTCTATAAATGATCATTGAAGGGCTGCAAGCTAGCCTATAATTACAGGAAAGAAAGTGGCAGCTCTGGCATTTCATAACTATGTGTCCTCGAAAAGTGCTTTGTGAGTTTGTCACCAATGATAATTTAGATAGAGGCTCATTACTGAACATCACAACACTTTAAAAACCTTTCGCCTTCATACAGGAGAATAAAGGACTATTTTAATGGCAAGGTTCTTTTGTGTTCCACTGAAAAATTCAATCAAGACAAAACCTCATTGACTATTATTGTAGTCTATAGTCTCTATTCTAATAAAAGCTGCATAGATAAATTGAATAGGTCTCTAAGACCCAAGTGTATAATGCAAACATTTTGTACTTTTTTTAGTTCTTTAAATATAAGATCATGATTATCACTAAGCAGTAAACAAGTGTAAAAAATCATTTTAAAAAGTGATTTCGCACGAAAATAAATGTTATACTGACTATGCCTTTTATTGCAGACCTGTATATTCTACTTATCTTGCTTCCTGCATTTACACCCTAATCTCAGTGTATAACTGAAGCATTTTTGAAAATATGCATCATTTTTTTGATACAGAATAAATATGTTTGTGTTCCCCAAGAGTTCATGGTAAAAAAAAAAAAAAACTTACAGAAACACAGCAATATGAAGCCTTAAGAATTCAACACACAACTGTATTATGCTGGTAGAAAATTGTCTTACTGTTCATTTAAATTTTGGAGGAAAACACCCTGAAAAACAATTTTTAAATGTTGTCTTGTTATTTAGGAATTAGTGACACTTTTTGTTAACTAACCTCTGGTTTACTCTGACATTCCATACCTCCTTCCCAGAGAGCATGAGTGAATGTTAATCCTCTTCACAGGTTCACAGCAGAACAAACCTGAACTGAGCTTAGAGAGCAGACAGGTATAGTGGAAGTCCCTCCCCTGCACTCCAGCCACACTCCTTCAGCTTGACCTTATCCACCTTGCTATTTTAGTCCACAATTTCTCTTCAACCAAGACTGACATTGTGACAAGATACATGGAGGTTTTGCTGTTATGATCAATAAGGAAGTATTAAAACAAACTGGTTTAATTTATCAAGGTATAGGCAAAACAGAGGTTTCTGATTGTTGAACCTAGGTCTATAAACAAATAAACCTTTTATTTATAATAAAATTAGCTTTTTTCAGCAACACGACTTTAATTACTCTTCATATGTTTTACATATATGTGTCTATATTTTTTCTGCCTCGTTATGATCTTCAAGAAATAAAAGTAAATAGTTTGAATGGATACAAAAATATATTTGTTGAATTTAGTACACCCAGAGCTATTATAAACTTCTTAGACTATTATATCATTCTAAGTGATACTTGAGCCACGTGGGTAAATATGTAAATTATTATTTAATTTTGTGAATTTCTTTTCAATATGCCATTTCACTCATATGCAATGATGAGAACATCTCTAAAATTGTTGCCTTAGTTTGCCCATTGGTGAAGTAGATGCACCAACGGGTATTAAATTACTTGAAGATTACTTTCTTTAATTTTAGGAGGCATCAAAGACATTATATATTACAAATTAAAGAGTATATATTATTAAATGTTTTCATGTTCGTTGGAGATTCTGCTTTACTAAATTACTTTTGGTGTATTAACATACCACTCATTAAAGAGATCTCTTTAAACATTATATAGAAATAATAATGGTAGACTAATGCACATTCAAGGTAGACTAATGCATATTCAAGGTTAGAGTAAGATCATTGGAATGACTTATTTTTCACCATTTAAAAAATAAGATTAGGATAAATGTCTCCTAGTTAGGACACTGGACATGAAATGTCAATCTTACTATTCTAATGATGAGAATCTTCAATGAAGTTTCTTTATTACTAACAGCAAATCATCGTTCTTCATAAATATTGATGTTTCCACGGGATGATAATTTGCCATCTTTACCTAATTCATACCGCATCCCAATGAAATAAAACATTGCTCACTAAAATACATCATAGAAACAACAAACTGTTCTAACAGAAATGAAATAGAAAATTGCCTTTGTTCTGTTCAGAATTGCTTTTGCTTCATAGATTTGTAAGCTGTTCTTTTTTAAAAAAAAATGGCATAAATAATATGACTTCTACTATAACTCTGTAAATGGTCTGGGGAAATATTTTTTGTAATAACAGGTAAGCTTAGAGACAGTGACATTTTCTGCCATTCGAAGA
>NC_045441.1:107220520-107223020 GCF_002776525.5 Piliocolobus tephrosceles
GCCTACTGTATAAACTAAAAAGGACCACAGATTACCTCTTGTGAATACCACTTAAATGTATGGCAGAAATCTTTTTATGTGCTGCCCTGCGTAAAAATTTTGCTAATTGGATGCTATTTATGACAAAAGATGTATGGTAAATATGACAGAGGTGATATGAGTTTTTTGATAATGAAGAACAGGGCCTTTCTGAGGGGAGTAATGAAGGGCACACTGTTAAACAGCTTGCATACATTCTCACCTTTTTTCTTTTTTCTACCCTGACACCCACTTTCCAGGGTACATCAGCATTAAGTGACACTGTAATCATAAATTGAAAATGATACTTCCAGAGGAATTGGCAAACTTGACATTTCATTATATTTGTTAACACATGCCACAAATGATTGTTAGTGAGGAAATTCCATTTCCCTCTCTCCATCTCCAATCAGATTTAATTTGAAAATTTTCAGCCTCCTCCGGCTAATTTGCAATTAAGACAATTTTGTTTGAATATGTAGTAATGTCATTACCATTCCACCAAATTAGCAAGGAGACTAAAGGTCAGTGTAAAATTTTCCAGCTGGCTGGAGCCTCTCAGCTGAGATTTGGGACTACAAAAAAAAAATTCTGGCAGCAACAGAATAGCAACTTACTTTAAGTCCTATTGGTTGAAAACATTGCATCCTTCATTATTGCTGCTGTTGTTGCTTCATTGGGGGCTAGACCTGTTTAACAACAGGGGCAGTCAATAATCAGCAACTGGCTTTTATTTAAGGAAATAGACTTTCGCTGAAGTCTGGTAGGACAAGAAGGAGTTAGTCCTAAGTAACATTGCAGTAGATTATTAGATAACCTCTAACAGCATCCTCTAATTAGAGTTCTTATGATACAATTTCATCCTGTAATTAGTTGAGATTGGCTGCTTCCTTTTGCAGCTTATTAGTGGCAACACAGCTGTAGAAGTGAATCCACTCTCATTTGTCAAACCTTTTTAAGTCTTTTTCTCTTGTCTCTACCTTTTTCCTGCCCTTCTCTTGGGCCTTTGCAGCTAAATCTGGTGTCTAGTGTCACCATGTCGAAGAATATGTTGGAGACATCCCCACAGAGCTTACCTCAAACCCCTACCACACCAACGGCCCCAGTCACCCCGATTACCCAGGGACCCTCAGTAATCACCCCAGCCAGTGTGCCCAATGTGGGAGCCATACGAAGGCGACATTCAGACAAATACAACATTCCCATGTCATCAGGTAGGATATGAATGCTCAGTAGAGCGCTTTTACTTTGGGAGAGGAAAACTGTAGCAGAATCAACTGTACATGAGCCATTCCAGAGCACATGGAAACTCATGTCATGATTTATGGAGTGATAATTGTTTTATTCCTGGTAAATGGGAATAGGGGCGATTCCCTAAGCACATCATGATGAATTGTTCTGAATGGTTGTTCAGGAAAGAAAGCTCTCCCCATTAGAGACACTGAGAGATGTCAGGATAGCCCATATTATCACCTCAATTCAGTGAGATCCTTTGATCTCTGAGGGAAGACTAGCAATCCAGCATCTGTGAGTAATGCTGTAGAGAAGAGCCATTTTAAAGGACATACACGAAACACCGAAACACCGTTGCTTTATGCAAGACAGTTCAAGGTTTACATGAATCAGTCTGTATCAAGGTGCTACCTAAATGAAATCCTGTCACAGCTCCTAATGCCTATATGGTACTTTGCTTAAGAAGCATTGTGAGAGGCAAAGTTTGCATTTGCATGAAACAAAAATTTACCTTCTTTCCCTCTCTTACCCTTTTCCCTTCTCCCTTCTCCCCAACCTGCCATCCCTGGGGCATCTGGATAATCACAGTCACACATTGTAACCATTATTAGCCCAGAGCCCCCTCTTTACAAAAAGTGAAGTCATTTTCAACATGGGTGCTTGGTGAGGGTTTTGTGTTTCCTTTGTTAGATGGCCACAGATGCAGAGAGATGAGCCTGGTGTACTTTAAGACGTTTTAGATGAGAGAAGCAAAGATTATGGCAGGGGGGCAAAAGTCCATGTAAGAATATGCCTAAACTACCTGCTTTAAAGAAGACCTGGCTATTGGAAAAACATGCTCAGGCCAGCTGGTCATGCAGTTCCTGAAGTACCACGAACAACTAGGGGATGCTTCATTTGCACTTCACGTCAGAAATGGCCTTTTTCATATAATTCAATTCCACTGTCATGCTTTGTGCTTTCACTAGTCAGTGGCTTTCTCACTGAATCACTTTACCAATACTAGAAGAAATATGAAAAATCAATTATATGTAATATGAATTATTAGCAGAATTAACACCTAGTTTTTATTTTTATAGAAATTGCCCCAAACTACGAATTTTATAAAAATGCAGATGTCAGACCTCCATTTACTTATGCAACTCTCATAAGGCAGGTAAGTAGAAGGAAAATTAACTTTGCCTGATTAAATTAAAATTCATTAATGCATTAATGCTTAAAGTAAGGCTTGGATGAGAAAGTGTCATCT
>NC_045441.1:107228020-107250520 GCF_002776525.5 Piliocolobus tephrosceles
TGCTTCTTAAATTTAGTATTTTTTCTGAAGTTTTTACTGTTGTATCAGTTAAAAATACAAATTTAAGTGGAGTTAAATTATACCATGTTCATAATATGACAAAGTTGATCAAAATCGGTTTTAATACTTTTTTAGATTATCTCAAATACCCTATAATTATTGTTCCAGCAGTCCTCTACAGATTCTTAGTACTACTAACGTTCTCTTGGGCGTAAAGCAGTGTCTACGATGAATCTACATCTTATGGGTCATTATCACATTTTGGTTTGTATGGTGCAATAAGAATATTCATGATGGAATAAGTTGTTATAATTTTTCTTACTATTACAGATCTCTAAACTATTTATGAACTGTAGTCAAGATATTGCCCATTTTTATAAACCGTAAAATGGAAAGTTTAACTGTTACCCACAGTTTACATAGAAGCTAGTAAAGTGTAACTTTTTGCCTGTCTTATAAATCAGTGTAATTATATATTCAACTTTAATTACTGGTGCATCTGTATTGGCAAGGTTTATATGTTATATTTTATGCAAGACTACGATTCCTATTAATATTTAGCAGCTAACTATATCATTAATTACTCTAAAATCTTTCCCCTACCATCTTTTTAATGGAGCTGAGAGAGTAGAAGTATTAAAAATTGATGTATTGTGGATTTCAGAAATGTGTATGACACTTTAAAAAATGCCTGGCTTTATTCAATAGTGTCAAGCATATTAGTGTCTTGTTTACTAAAATGTATTGACCCTGGTAGAACTGAGAATTCAGAGGAAAAAAAAATTGAATCTGAATAATGAAGGACGTGCACCATTTAGCTGTCAGGATGAGTTGTAAGTTATGTCTATACTTCCTAGAATTAAACGTCACATACTTCTAATTACAAGTTATTGAGGTAAGATTAGTCCTTTCTCTCATTTTTATATTGTCTTCCTTTATTTTTCCATTCAATATCTAGTAAAAGGTCTGAAAGAGAAATATGCTCTTTATATGTACCCATTTTCACTTGACCTTTCAACAGGGTATGATATTTGTTGTCTTTTTAAACATTTTATTCTGTTTGACATATTAATGTCTTTAAGATCATATGCCTAATTGCTTTATAGCACTTTTACTCTATCACCTTTGCAAAAAACACACTGTGAACATTAATGTGTTTTATCAGGTTCCAAACCATTACTTCTTCAAAATGGAAAAATTTGTCTTTTGGAAGTGTCTTTAGATGTATTAAATAATACAAAAGAAGTAATAAAACTCGAAGTAGAAAGAACATGAATATATGCTCTTGAGAGTAGCAGTACTCTAAAACGAGGAAAGTGAGCAATCAGACAAAAGTTTTTATATCCCCGCTTTATCCTATCAGCCATGCAGTGGGTAGCTTGCGGCCTTTTACTTTCAGCAGTTCTCCTGAGTATGCTAATGCTCACTCCCTGTATAAAATGCTAAAACAATAAAACTTTAAAGAGCAAACAAGAGTTAGATCCTGTTTGCCGCTTTAAAAAAAAGACCTATTTCAGAGAAATAAAAGACATTCCTAATAAAAGTGTTTAAGCTGTTGGTGCAACTTCCTGTGCTCATATGCAGTATATAGCGGTTGTTATAAACTACCTATAGAGGATATGTAAAGACTTATTTTTTAAATGTAATCGTCTGGTGCTAAAAATATTAAAATAAAAAAATGATCAATGAAGTAGTTTTTTAAACATTATATTTTAGAACCTGAAATAGTAATTGGGCTAAATTGTAGCATTGTTAGATGGGTTTTGTTTTTCATTTAGCAATTGCTACTTCAGACTTTTCATTATTAAAGTTAATGAAATATTTCAGAGAAATATTAGTATGTATTAGATAACATCTAAAAATTATACATATAATGTCCAGTATATTGCTGCTATGGCTTTATAAAGTTAAAATGTTCATAGTTAATATATAACACATTTTATGCTTATATGAATTAGTGCATGTGAAAAATACTTACGGTTTATTTTCCATAGATAAAAGGAAAATTTGTCTTGGCTTGTTGAAAATAGATTTCAGAAAAAATAAAAATTAGAAGGAGTGTAAATTTTCCCCTTTTCTAAATTGTATCAATTATAATCAAAATTTTAATTATCTTGCAAAATATTGAGTCAATATTCATTCTTAAATCTGTCTCCGCTGCTGTCATTAGTTTTTTGCATAACAGATGTCAAATATTTATGGAATATTTCAGTATTCTCTATCTTCACCTTTATAAAGTTTTAAGATGCTTGTACTTAAACCATGTTATGTATTTTATTAGGCAAAGGTAGAAATATTGATCTAATTCTCTCAATCAAAATTTGGTTGTATATAATTGAATGCATTTCAAAATACTTTGGAAATTAAACAGAAGTGAAATAATTTTTATAAGACATTTACATAGCATAGTTATATCTCCTGAAATGAAGTCACGTTACTTGTTGTTTTAGAGGGGGGCAGTTATGCTGATGCAATTGTAAACAAGAGGAAGTAGGGCCTAGTGGTATCAGAGCATAGGTTGTAATGCCAGATTGTCAGGGTTCCAATTCCAGATTCAATAGTTAATAGCCAAGTGGGATTGAGCAAGTTACTTAACATTTCTTTCCTCAGCTTTCTCAGCTGAAAATGAGGTAAGTAATAATATAATGCTTCTTACTTCATAAGATTCTTGCAAATGAAATGAGTGCCTGGAACATAATAATTGCTCCTTGTGTCTCCCATAGCGCTGTGTAAATAGGTAGCAATTTATATTACTTCTTGTAATACCTCACTGTTACTAAAAATGAGTCTATGAACAATACGAAAATATTTTTGTATTTTGCATTTTAATACTTGTTTCAAGGCACTCTGTAAGTTTGTGGTTAGTTTCATTGACAACCCATTTTCTTCTCCTTCATTCTCCTCTTATAATTCATAAAGTAAGCAGATCCATAAAACTGAGACAACATGAGACCGGGCACAGTGGCTTATGCCAGTAATCCCAGCGTTTTGGGAGGGCAGGGTGGGAGGATTGCTTGAGGCCAGGAGTTCAAGACCAGCCTGGACAACATAGTGAGACCCTGTATCTACAAAAATAATTTGAAAAATTAGTTGGGTGTGGTGTGTGCCTATATATAGTCGTAGCTACTCAGTAGGCTCAGTCAGGAGAATAGCTTGAGCCTAGGGAGTTCGAGGTTACAGTGAGCTTTGATCATGCCATGGAACTCCAGCCTGCACCACAGAGTGAGACTCTGTCTGTCTCTAAAAATAAAAAGTGAAACAATATGACACAAGGACTTATTATGGGTAGCACATTACTGAATCAGTGGGATAAAGGATTCTTGAGATAAGAAAATGTTATCTGAAGTTTTAGGCAATGAACAACTCAAATAGAACAATACCAACCCAGAATCAGGGACTTATCATGTGTATCTTGAAAACATTGAGTATTAGTTTTGACAGGAATTTAGAATATATAAGGGAATATAGAATTTAGAATATAAGAAGTGGGACCAGACTGCTGAGTGACTTAAATATCAAGCTATGGTGTTTGTTTCAGTCAATATACAGCTTGTTACTGTTATCAGCTTGAGTTTGACATGATCAGAGCTATGCATTAGGAAGAGTAATCTCAAAGTGTACTGAATGAACCATGACTTAATGAAACTCATGTATAGGAGGATATGCTGAAATTGGGAGAGACTGGAAGCAGAAAATTAATTCTGGCAGTATGTAATATCTAATGTAAGTACAAGACTAGGAGTGGAGAACAAAGAATCCATATAAGAAGTGCTATGAAAAGAAATACCAGAACAAGACAACCCATTGAATGCTAGGGACAAAGAGGAAAATTGGGAAAATTCATAGCCACTTTGAAAGTCTGCAAAGAGAAATAGAGGACCCAAGAAGCAGGTTCAAAAGGGAAGATGAAGAATTCAGCATTTTACTTGAGGAATCTGAGAACCTAAATATCATTAGATTCAGGAGAAAACAATGATGCTTTTTTTGATTAGTCTTTTAATTCAACTCCATTATAGTAAAATTCTACATAGTAGAATATGAGTATATACCTGAGGTTGGTGGAGATGATGTTTTTTGAAGCATTAGAAGAGTGAAATAGATATGGTCTGGGGCTTCTTACAAATTGTGGAGAACAAGAGATGCCAAATTATCATTTATATTCCATACTCCATATTTTAACCCTTTTCTTCCACTCCAGTTTTCGCTTTATTCAGTGTCCTGAATAAAGGCCTTTTTCCAAATTAATGCATTTATTTCCCTCACACTATTTGAATTTCTGCCCTTTCCCTTTTCTGGTTCCCCTCTACTCTCTTACCTAAATTTTACCTTTCCTTACAGGGCTAGTCCTATTTTTTTCCAAGAGGCGTTCCCAAGGAATTTTACCATCAGGACCACGCACTCTGCTCCACACTTTTAAAGAACTTGCTTCCTATACCACTATTTTGGACTGATACTTTGTGTACATTTGTGAGTGTGTGTGCACATGCATGTGCACGTGTGTTTATACATACATCTGTGTTCACTTTGCAGATATCCCTACCTTAATGACACGTCCCTTAAGGACAGAGACTATGTTTTAGACAAATTATAGTATAAGAAACCCCTAGCACATTCTACTATGTCAAGTAAGCATTCAGTAAAAGTATGATACTGATTATGAAGAATCAAATTGGAGATTACAGTTACTTAGAAATGGTTTGACCTCACAAAGTAATACTTACAGGAGTATAAAATCTGGGGTTCTCCTAGGATCTTGAAGAAGGGAGAACAAAAGAGATTTTAGAAAGAACAGATGAGTAAATACAATGTTCATTTTTATGTGGGAGCTAAGAAATTTTTCTAAATATTGGTAGAGTATACTTTTTAAGTTTTATTTTTAGTTGTAATTATTTAATTAATATGTATTTTATAACCATTTCAATTTATGTGACTAAAAAGTGGCTTTCCACTTGGAGTAGAATGAGGCCCCTTCACCTCATTCATGATTATCATCCCGGACCTTGTTAAATTTTATTTACATTTTTGAAAGCAGATTGAAAACAATTATCAAAATTTATGCAATATAAATCAGCTGAATGTTTAAGGGGAGTTCAGCAAAAAGCAAGAAAAGTTAAAGCCAGATGAAATTGTATAGATTCTACATAATAACTTTTTGAATCTTCTTTGACTGTTTTGACTCAACTACTTGTTGATTCAAAGTAAATACTTGACTTTTAAAACATTTTTATTTTCTGTTGCTGTTCAGAGAGTCCTAGAACCATCCATGCTGTGAATGAAGGAAAACAATACTTTAAGTGTCTGAGCTGAGTATCATTACAATTTATAATATTGTTCCCTTATGCACCTGAATGCCAATATTCTCTTTTTCAGAGTTATATGGAGTATGAATTAAAAATGACTAGCTTCCTATTTTATACAGACATTTACCTCTAAAAGTGTTTAAAAAGTTAGGATTGATGCTGTGTTTAAGCTGGAATAACTTGAACTTACTGTCTTCTCAAATGACATGAGAAGAAAACATGTAGACTAGACCTAGAAGATGAACGCATACTGATACAATCAATCCATTTCCTGTCTCCTTCCCAACCTGAGGCAAGAAGTGGAATTTAATGATGTACCCACCATGTTTAGTTCTACTCAGTTGTTTTTTTTTTTTTTTTTTTTTTTTGTATTAAGTAGTTGTTTCTCCTCATTCTCAATAAGTTGGTTCAGATTTACTGTTTTTCCTCATATAAAATGTTAAATGAGATTTCCATTTTTATATTTTCAAATGTTGTGTCTAGAGATCAAAATAAATGTTCTTCCCTAGCTGGTTTTGTATTGAGGGCTTTACTCACAAAGCCTCCCATTGTCATGCCATTCCCCTTTCTGATTATTAGAGTCTCCTACTGTTGAGTTTTCAGATCTTTTCTTATATGTCATTCCTGACTCCTCTTAGCCTCTATGTCATTTCAAAGTTTTGCTTGCTAAATATTCTATATTCGTTGTAGGTGATTATTATTTTCTCCTGTTCGTGAAGCAAATATTTGAAGCTTGAGAGTTAAAAATCTTTTATATAGAATGTTAATATGTTGGATATAAGATAAGAAAATTAATTTGTTATGTCCTTAGAGGGCAAACCCTTAGGATAAGAAAATAAAAGGCTGAGGTGTCATATAAAAGGAGTAATGTAGTATTATTTCAGAATTGCAATAGAGATCACAAGATTTTTTTTTAATTTGCATGTCAAATACTTATTCAACACGCTCCAGAACTTTGTGTACATCACATACCCCAGTCATCTTTACAACATCCTCTTCTTCATAACCTCAGTTGTTAAATCATTTCAGTATTATACTTTGGCCTCTCCTGTTGATAATATTTTGCCCTATAGATAGCTAAAAGGGAGTCCTAGACCCCCACTGGATTAAACAGTATTGAAAATCTAAACTGTGAATTGTCACAAAACACAATGAAAATATAAGTATATAATATTACATTTCTTCCTTCTATTCTCTTTGGTTGCCTTAAAATTTAAATTGCTATTTGTAGGCACATGTAGAATTTGCAGATCCTACATCTTTGGTTGCTGATATTTTATATAAAATCCCTACAGATCTTAGATCTCTCTGTGGACAAAAGCATTTGAAATTGGAGTGGCTCTGTATTTCAGAGGAAAGCAGTTGAAAGTGACTGACAACTTGAGCAAATGGAATGCTCTTTCTCATTGTTTTCATTCCTGTTAAGCCTGTACTATTTTTGCTGATGTTTTGGATCATTATGTTACATTGCGAAACTCTAAACATGAAAGCTTTTTTGCCTCACATATGTTTTCATAGATTTTTTAATTACAATTTTTCAGTCAACTTTATTTTTTTTCTAACATTTCTGGTCCTCTTATAATTTTTGTTCTGATTTAATTCCATTTTTATTTAATCTCTAAACTTTTTGATTAACTTTGCTAGTTAGCTTTGAGATCTCTTTCCAAAGTGATTGTACAGAACTTATGATTATGCCAGCTCTTTATCATCTCATCTTTTTTTTTAAGTGCTACAAGTGTGGATCAGTAGCTGCTGTTCTTTTTTACATTATTCCAGTCCCCATATGTGGCACTTACAACTCATTCCAGTTCCTCTTAATAAAAAGATCCTCCCAGAGATACAGTGCCTTCAGCTAAAAAGTGTTATATCCCCACCGTGCCAATTGTGGAAATTTGTGGGTTCCTATAGGGTTTTGAAGGATTTTTATAGAACTATACAGATGATATCTGACATCCGTGGTGTGAATTCCCACAATTTAGGCAAAGTGTGTCAGAAAACTTTTAGCTGACAGTATTGTAGCTTACTGCTTCTGTTTTATATCTAAAGAAGGTACTTTGTTAGAAGATACAACTTCATTTGCACTAACACTAGTTGAGCCTTAAAAATTTCCTTTCTGTAAGGGTCAAAAAATGATTACTGAATTGTTAAAGAAGGAATAATGCTTCAGTATTAACTTTTTCCTACTTTCAGCACCAGGGGAAAAAAATGAAGATCTTATATACTGCTATGGTATTTTAATTTCAGCTTTCAACATAGAGCTTGGGAAGTGGATATATGTTGATAACCAGAGGCATTTAATGAATAAAGAGACTGTCATTTCAGAATATTCCTTTATGTGAAGGTAATTTACATGATAAGAAATTATGTCTTAATATATGTTAAAATTATGTGCATTTTGACTGCTCTGGCAGAATTTAAAATTTACCACTCACAGAAGTAACATGTTATACTTGAATATTTCAACACCAAGAAACACAGGGTTACTACATTCCATAGGCAGTTTCTATCATTAGAATAGCATTAAATAATTTATATAAGCAACAGATGATCAAATCATTTCACATAACTACTGAAAACTAACATTCTTTAGCTTGTTCAACGTTATCTTCATTTTGAAGACAACATGGAGTAAAATCAACAAGACACTTACAAGGTAGGAGGCCAAGTCATCATTGATCACACAATGTTATCTTACTATAAAAAAAATTATATTTGCAACATTAATCTGAGGTTCCTTTTGTTAATTAGCAAGTCAGAGAAAAGACATGGTGCACTAGATTTAGAATAAAAAGTACATATTGTTGGCCGGGTGCAGTGGCTCCTGCCTGTAATCCCAGCACTTTGGGAGGCCAAGGCGGACAGATCACCTGAGGTCAGGAGTTCAAGACTAGCCTGGCCAACATGGCAAAACCCCATCTCTACTAAAAATACAAAAATTAGTTGGGCACAGTGGTGGGGGCCTATAATCCCAGTTACTCAGGAGGCTGAGGCAGGAGAATCCTTGAACCCAGGAGGTAGAGTTTGCAGTGAGCTGAGATCATGCCACTGCACTGCAGCCAAGGTGACAGAGTGAGACTCCATCTCAAAAAAAAAAAAAAAAAAAAAAGTACAGATTGTTTTTACTCCTTAGTCCATCTCATGTTTAGAACTAACAGTATATAACTAAGAAAAACTCAGGAGAAAACCGGAGTTTGAGTCAGTCCTGTGATTTAATTTGAGTGAAGGAATAGTTTCAGCAAAGCAGTGAGTCTCAGAAATTAGGCAGACCTAGTGACATGAGCAATATGTAGTCAAGGTGGAAAGTAGTCTCTGTAAAGGTATTCCAAGAGACAGCTTCACCAGGAGCCAGCAACGGATGGGTAACAACTCCAATAGGGCAATTTGGTAATAGGAAATAGATAACAGTTGAGAAAAATGGGTAAGCCACATCCAAAAGAACTGCCACAGCAGTAGGGCTCATCTACAGGACTTTGAGGTCAAGGTCTTCAAGGAGCCAGAGTACAAGTTAACAAATGTAATTACAGAGAAACTGGAACATACACCCCGTATACTCATACTACCTATCTGATTTTTGACCGAAACTTGATCCAACAAATAAGGCAATAATACAAGTTTTGGATTAATGATTCAAAGGAGAATTGGAGCACAGCAGCAAGACTGACTTAATGGCAAAGTGTCAAGATGTGATTTAGACTTTATTTGTCTGGCCAACAGATTAGAAATATAAGGGTCCTTAGATCCACAGCTGAATGTTTATTGACAGTTTTCATTTATGAGACACAAATTGGAATGGTACCAATTGTATCTCAGTGGCCGACTAATTTGTTTGTGAGATTGGGCAGAATATATTTGTACTTATCAATGATGAAAGTAATTACATCTGTATTTTCATTTTATTACAGCTGTTTTGGTCACAACTATCACTTTTATAAAGTCAAATAGAGTGATAAATCCTAAAGAATTTCAAAGAATTTCATGGTGTTTTTTAAAAATTGACTCTACAGCAAAGCTATCTGAAATCGTTTGGGAGTGAACCTAAATCATGTAAAATTTAGTTCCTTTAAACAATATTGCATAAATTTAAATATATTTCAATATAATGTTGAAGGTAAGAGCAGGAAATTTTAGAGAAATCTCGATATACATATATCTGCATGCAGTTTATAAAATTATGTTTCACTGACCTTTACCCACCTTTTTGTTGTTTCTTTGGACTGATACTAGACTCTTTTTTTGTTTTGTTTTGTTTTGTTTTGTTTTGAGATGGAGTCTCACCCTTGTTAGCCAAGCTGGAGTGCATTGGCGCTATCTCAGCTCAATGCAACCCCTGCCTCGCAGGTTCGGGCAATTCTTCTGTCTCAGCCTCCTGAGTAGCTGGGATTACAGGCACCTGTCACTACACCCAGCTAATTTTTTTGTATTTTTAGTAGAGAGGGGGTTTCACCATGTTGACCAGGCGGGTCTCGAACTCCTGACCTCAGGTGATCCACCCGTCTCGACCTCCCAAAGTGCTGGGATTACGGGAGTGAGCCACCACACCTAGCCGGATTGATACTGACTTTTAATGGAACTTTATAACTCCACCGTGGAATCAGATCTCTTGAGTTGTAAGATGTAATTATAAACTGTCATCATTAAGAATGGAAATACATCTTAGAAGAGAAACTTTCATCACAATTATCTGAGAATAATATTCCTTTGCCATCAATGCTAAATGGCTGCAATTTTTAGAAAATAGGCTAAGGGAGGATAACATTTTTATCCTGGCTCATGATGAAAATTAAAATTTATTTTGATGTTTATCATTAGCCAGGGAGAAAAGGTGTGGGAAATTTAGTAGGGCATTTTCTACCTATATCCTGGATAGAGGAAACTACACAGTTATATATGGAATGTAGAATCATTTGTTCACTCCAGTTTTTGAATACCCTTTTCATAATTGCACATTTCTGTAAGAAGGAATATTTTCATTTTCATCAAGAGATAAGGAGGAGGATTATTTCTGTAGAACTGAAGTGATAGCCTGGGTACTGTCCTACTGGCAGCTACTACATGCAAACTCATTCAAATAAAAACAAAGATCAATTCATTTAACACTAGAATTTTTATGTCAAGTGTTATTTTAATTTACCAAAGAGAAAATCTTGAAAGATAAGAAATTGGAATAAAGAACTACATAAGTAATAACTCTGTTGTATAATTTCTTAGCTGATAAAAGTTAAGAACATCTTTTTTCATTTCTAGTAGTTTTAATTGGACATCTTTCTTATTCAGTCCTATAAATAAGAGAGCTAAATACTTTTCTAAAATATACTTAAATTTAGAATGTAAAATCTAAATTTTTGTGGAGAAAGCCTGGTTTATCCTTTCCAAATAATAAAATATTAAGTAGAACGAAATAAACAATTTATGTATGACTGTATAATTAATTACTGACACTTAATTACATTATTCTTAGATCAGCTCTCATTTTTAAAACTATTAATATGATTTCTGTTAAAAGTGAACTTTTCTACTTAAAACTTTAATGGCACTTATATTATTAGTTTTTTTCTGTGATATGTTAAATAAACTAAAACATTTCCCAAGTGGTAAAACAAAATATACTCTAAAAGTTACATAGATTTAAGAAATGAACTGTGTATCGTTTCAACCTGACTTCACACAAATGGAGATAAGTAAACTTGTCGTCTTCATGAATCTACCATCAAATTCCAAAAATAATTATATACTTTCCTTTATATATACTAGAAAGAAATGAGTAAAATTGAATTTCCATAATTTCCATTTTTATATAAGCTTCCTAAATGAGCATCAGTGATTTTACCAGTTTTCCTGTGAAACTGTGTCTTTGAAAGAAAAATTACTTTTTTTGGTATCTTCTGTTTGACATGATTATATTTTCCAATGTATTAGTCAATACAGGTTAGCTACTCAAAAGTAACAAACAAAAACAAAAGTTAAGCTCAGGAAGTGAAATCTGTCTTAAATAATCCTGTGCTTATATTTGGAATTCATTTCACATCTTGAAAACAGCAATGTTAGAGTAAGCATGAGGGTTTTTGCCATTGGCAAATTGGAACTAATTTGAGTGAAAATTTATTCAATCACGTATGAAATTGATAAAGTGCTAATCGTGGATTTTATTTTGAATGCTTAGATACAAAGAGTTATCATCATTAATTCAATCATCTTGTGCCAAGTACTGAAGATTGTAGATGGTTAAAAGAAAATCTCGCCTTTTTACAGCATTTTTTGAATCTAGAAGGTTTGTGATGCTATTTTGAGAAGTAGTCAAAATCTATGCATATCAATGGAGAACATGTGACTGTAGCAATGCTCAGTCTATTTTGATATTTTTAAATGTCATTAATTAACAGGACATAACTATATAAGGGGCAAAGAAGAATTCATAGGATTATAAACGTTTTATTTATTTATTTATTTATTTATTTATTTATTTATTTATTTATTTATTTTTGAGACGGGGTCCCGCTCTGTCTCCCAGGCTGGAGTGCGGTGGCGCAATCTCGGCTCACTGCAAGCTCCGCTTCCCGGGTTCAGGCGATTATCTTGCCTCAGCCTCCTGAGTAGTTGGGACTGCAGGCACGCACCACCAGGCTCGACTAATTTTTTTTTATATTTTTAGTAGAGACAGGGTTTCTCTATGTTGGCCAGTCTGGTCTTGAACCCCTGACTTCAGGTGATCCACCACCTTGACCTCCCAAAATGCTGGGATTACAGGTGTGAGCCACTGCAGCCGGCCTAAAACATTTTCTATTAGAGCTAATTAATGTATTCCATGTAAGTTAAAGGTATCCAAATTAAATTAAGTAGAAGTTAGGATCAGGACACTTTAAAATGAAGGATTTGAACAAGTCTATATTAAGTGGGTAATAGATGCATGGTTCAAGGCCTAGACACATTTTGGTATATTTAATATGTTTCTCAAATACTATATGTGTAAGTTCATTTGACAGGATAAAGTTTGCTATATTGGATGAAATAAAATCAGTTTCCGTAATAAAATTGAAGCATCAGAGCCCTAACACTGCTTCTGAGGATAGCTTTTTGAGTGTTCTCTGGGGAATAACATTTTTTAGAGTAATGATCCATGATTACTATAGAAGTATGTTATAACTTTCAGGTGTGCTAGGAGGGAAAAGGCTAATCATATCTATAGGGTTTTTTAAAAGATGTATTTTTTTGTAAAAAGTTGGTTATTACTTTTAAAATGTATACTATTTCAATGTATTGGATATTTTCTCAAATAACTAGAATTAGAAGAAGAAAAGGTGTAAGGGAACTGCCTGCAATTAGTAAACCACATAAAAACAGTTTTAATGTAGTCTAAAATTTAGTCTTGCTTTATAGATGTTTGATAAAATTAACATCACATTGCTGGAAATTGCCCATATTGTAGATATGAGTCATAAATTTTAAGTTTTTATTCACAGTACTTGTTGACATTTGTCATAAATGAGGTCAGGAGATTGAGATCATCCTAGCCAACATGGTGAAATCCCATCTCTACTAAAAATACAAAAAATTAGCCGGGCATGGCGGTGCGCTCCTGTAGTCCCAGCTACTCAGGAGGCTGAGGCAGGAGAATCACTTGAACCCTAGAGGCGGAGGTTGCAGTGAGCCAAGATCATGCCAATGCACTCCAGCCTGGGTGACAGAGCTAGAATCCGTCTCAAAAAAAAAAAAAAAAAAAAAAAAAAAAAAAAACCTTAAGACTTAAAATCTTTATTTCTTTATTGTTAACTTCATGGAATTAATAAACCCTACATTTCAAAGAAGACCTGATTGAATTTACATTGTGCCAGTGAGTCCCTCATAAGTGATAACAGTATGTAAATATTCTAATCATTAACATTTGGTAATACCTAAATAAGCAAAGGAGAGAAAACATATGATTCGATTATACTGTTTAACACCTATTGACTTAAATTTTGAACATCTCAGTTTAAGAGAACTTTATTCATAGTACTTTTTTATTCTAAAGAAAAATAGGAACAGTTTATAGAACCTTTGACTTAGTCTTGAGTAAGGAGAAAATGAATAAAATTGACATTCCTCTAGGGAATGTACAGTGTGACCACAACCTAAAAGGACAAACTTTCCCTTTATAATTTGTTTGCTTTAGGGTATAGGCAAACATTAACATTACTTCTGCCTTTCATTAGTGCCTTAGGTACTTGTAAATTTCACAACAAAAGCAACAAATATTTTTAGGCAACAAATTTGTTTATCAGTGTATCAGTGTAGTTAGTCCTCTGTGTTTTTGGAATGTGCCATTAATGAGGGTGGCTGTAAAATGGTGAGATTAAACTAATTAACTGCTACTTTGCAATGTTTTCAAGTAGAGACTTGTGAAGTTGAATGACCTACAGATGAGTTTCATTCATTTAAATTGGATAAACGTTTACTGAACACCCATTGTGTGCATCATACTCTGCTAGAAACTGTGGCAGATGATCAGTGTCTACAGAGGTAAAACTCTAATAGAGGGATAAGTACATAGGTAGTGCTAGAGACCAAGTGAAAGAATGAACAGGGTTGCAAACAAATTGTGAAGTCAACGATGTAAGCATGCACATGCACACAGGGAATCAGAAGAGACTTCATGAAGGATGTAACTTTAAGTTAAGCTTAACATTAAGTCAATTTTTAGGTTGAACTTTATGAAATTATTCATATTTCACTGTTTTTTTTTTTTTCGGCCTAAAAAAATAGCCATCTTAAATGTTTCATCCTAGTATTCAGCAGAGATGAGGAAAGACAGGATAGATGTAAAGGAAATGAGGAGATGAGCAAAGATGACTAAAACATGGGTTTCATTCAAAGAACAATGACTCCTTTGCCACAGGACGAGCAGCCTGCCTGGATGGGGATACCTGTGAGATGAGATTGCCCAGGAGTTTGAAAGCCATATCTTATAGCTCATTAATTTCCAAGTTGATGATATGGTAGGGACATTGCTTAAAGTTTACCAATTATTTGGAGATGCTTAGCAAGACCCTCAAGGGTGTATGTTACCCACTTTCAAAAAGCCCTATGTGCTTTCTTTTATGCTGCTTCTCTCTGGAAATAGATGACTTTTTTTTTTTTTTTTTTTTTTTTGCTTGAGAAACTAGCAACACTTTATGCCCTTCCTTCAATATTCAGTTTTAAAATATATTTTTCCTTAAAATGCTATAAGAACACAGATGAAAAATTAAAAATAAATAAAATGTGCAGAGACCACACATCAATGTTGCAGCCATTGCTGTTACTACCACCTTAATCACAAGACTGTGGTGGAATTTTTTTTCAGAATGTTTTCATCTTCACTTTCTAATATCCAAACTTTCTGAGATTCACTTTCATTGTTCCTGGAGCAATTAAAATAACACATATAAAGATTCGTAGAGGTTGCTTGAGAGTAATGAAAAGTTAAGATGTATTGATTTTTAACTTTCAGTATTTTTGACAGATTTAGGCTCTTCTATCTTCTTGGTAGAGCATAAAAAGAAATATTTCATGTACCTTGTAAATTTATAGAGTTCAGTGATGCTATCTCAGCTCACTGCAACCTCTGCCTCCCAGGCTCAAGCAATTCACCTGCTTCAGCCTCCTATGTAGCTAGGATTATAGGTACCCACCACTATGCCCGGCTAATTTTTGTATTTTTAGCAGAGATGGGGTTTTACCATGTTGATCAGGCTGGTCTCGAACTCCTGACCTCAAGTGATCCACGGCCTCCCAAAGTGCTGGGATTACAGGCGTGAACCCCCGTGCCCGGCCTACATTGTAAATATAAAAGTAGTAAATGCAAAACCATTTTACTTCACAACCTATAAATTCTTCACTTCTTTCCACCATTTCTAATCCTACCACCTTAGTGGTCTGACCATCATTAACTTATTACATTTTTTTAGTAAGTTCCCATTTGGTAACTCTACCTGCAGTGTCCTACACTAAGCCTACATTTTGCAGATTCATCTTTATGAAACTCTTCTACCTTTTCATTATCCTGCTCAAAAACCATTAATAACCTTTGAGCAGAGATTTAATTTAAATATCATGAAATGCAACTCCAAGGCCTTCTCATCATCTGACCTCATTCCGCTATTCTAACACACACACACACACACACACACACACACACACACACACACATACACACTATCACCAGCCCTCCTTCCCCTATGCATTCTCAGGGTTCCCATAACATGTCTACAATTCTCCATTTTTCCTATTTCTGCTTGGAATGTCCTCTCTCTCATCTCTGCATAATAAAATTTTTCACCTATTACAAAGCCTACCTGAAGTTACACCGCTCTCCTTCATAGAGCATTCACTGATTGGATTGTCAGATTTATCTCCCCTTTTATAATACTTATCTACTGTGGCATCGATCACATTCTGCCTTGCGTCAAAGTTACTTGTATATATGTCTTACCTCCTCTATTAGACTGAAAACTTGATGATAACAAGAACCACTGTCCATGCAGCCCCTATCCCAGAGGTTTACACACAATGTCTATTGACTGGATTTTTTTTTTTTTTTCACTTCTAACAAGAAGTAACTTTTATTCTCCTAGAAGTACTTCAGTTTCAGTTACTGACTTTGTACCTCTGTCAGGGAATAACAACAGACTTTATATCTCTCCATCACTCAATACTTCTCTTTCTCCAGTTGTCTAAAGAAGTTCCAAATATGTTTCTAAATCTCCCAAGTGTAAATTAAATTAAATTAGGAGTTGGCTATGCCTTTGTAAAATCAAGAAACGTAAATTGGTGTTTTTTTTTTTTTTTTTTTTTTTTTGTAGTAAGGAAAAGGTTGTGTACTGAAAGGAACAGTTAACTTTGAAGTCTTCTATTTCATAGATAGAACAATTTTTAAAGCATGTGCAATGAATTCCTGGATTCTGGTTTGCAGAAATATTCATTATTTGCGAAATGGGTAATTTGCATTAAAACTGAAGTTGATGTTACTTCAGTGCCCACTTAAAGGAATGTGATGTTTTATCAGGCTTAGAAAAACTACTACCAAAGTAGACATAAGTCCCTTCTATCTGTGACCTTCTATGCCAAAGGTTTGTACTCTTCAATCTGTAATAATTCAAGTACTTGGCCTATTTTAGGTGCCCAGTAAATAAATGAATCACTGGAAAGACTATACCCCTTACACTCCTGCCTTAAGCTATGTTAAAAATTTACCAGGAGGCTGAGGCAGGAGAATCGCTTGAACCCGGGAAGGTGGAGGTTGCAGTGAGCTAAGATCGGTGGAGGTGGAAGGTGGAGGTTGCAGTGAGCTAAGATCGTGCCACTGCACTCCAGCCTGGGCAACAAGAGCGAGACTCCGTGTCAAAAAAATAAAATAAAAAATAAATGAGTCTACTTATTATTTTTTAAGTTCTCATAAATTAGACAAAAAAGTTTTTTTCTTTGTTTTTGTTCCTGAGTTTTTAAAAAACTAAATCCTTTATGTTTCACATGTTAGCATCTGTTTTATTCCTGGAAACAACTAATTCTATTTGCTTAAAATAGTACCTACTTTACTTATTATTAAGGGTTCTAGCAAGAACTGAATTTTCTCTGTAAGATATCTAAAATTTTGAAGTTGAAGAAAGTAGTGCATAAATTTCACATCAGTTGGGGAAAAATGGCATAATGAATGTCTGAACCATCTAGAGGAGATATTCAAATCCAGAATGGGGACTTTATCACCAGGATAGTCAAGAATTTCTCTCTTATTTCCATCTGAACTTGTTCTTACTTTACTGTCTTTAATGAATTATATTAAGAATACATGTGTTTTAATGCTGTTAGAACATTGGCATTCTTCTTAGAGGCAGGTCAGTTTTCCAGTTGTTAACTCCTTCTGTATCACTTAATTGCTACTTTTCTTAGGACACTTAGGACTGGCAATCTTGTGAATTTGTTTTTCTTATACTAGACTACAAGTTCTTTTTTTTTTTTTTTTTTGAGACGGAGTCTCGCTCTGTCGCCCGGGCTGGAGTGCAGTGGCCGGATCTCAGCTCACTGCAAGCTCCGCCTCCCGGGTTCAGCCATTGTCCTGCCTCAGCCTCCGGAGTAGCTGGGACTACAGGCGCCCGCCACCTCGCCCGGCTAGTTTTTTTGTGTGTTTTTAGTAGAGACGGGGTTTCACCGGGTTAGCCAGGATGGTCTTGATCTCCTGACCTCGTGATCCGCCCGTCTCGGCCTCCCAAAGTGCTGGGATTACAGGCTTGAGCCACCACGCCCGGCCTTAGACTACAAGTTCTTTGAGAGATATTAAAAGCCTCACTGTGCCTTATATATAGAAGATACTCAATAAATTTGTGTTAAATTAATGATTGGCAATAGGTGATAATGTTAATATGTTATTGGCTTTTCCTGTCAAAGTGAGATTGATGCTCTTTACATCATTATAGATACAGGGGACTTCACTCAATCCACAGCATAAAGGAATTCCTGGAGGAAAATTTTGCTTTTTCCTGGAGGAAACTTGAACTTATATGTATTGCTACAGCTCTTACATTTTCATTATTTAGTCATATTAAGTTAATCTATTTAAGATTTTTCTAGCTATAGGTATATTATCAGAACTTCATAAGCCCCAACGTGCATAGCAAATGTGATGCAGGCCTGGATCAATGCATGTATGTTAATGATTTTAATGACAAGCTAATGATGAGGCCTGTGATGGATGACTGAGGAGAATAAATATAGAAGCACTGTGTACAGAGCATTTCAATGATGGCTCCTCTACTTTGAAATTTACTTTCTTCTGTTGATCTGAATGTGATCTGAGATATAACCTGGCTTAGTATTTTAGTGACCCAGAATTTGTTGGTAAGTAATTTTTTGAAATAATTATAGCAATATGTTGTGTTATTTTGTTTTCTTTTATTGCCTTAAATGTACTTTTAAGGAAATGTGGCTAGTCATTAATAACTCTAATGCCTGGCATCTGATACGTGAGGCAGATATATCTGTTTCTTGACGTTTTTGATACAGTAATAAAAATCTCACTTTAGGAAGAGGTACTGAAATACCTTTAGAGCTAACGAAGCTATACAATGTTTAAAAATTAATTTAAGTATTTATACCATACTTTCTTTCAAAAAAGATCATAAGGTTATTATATATTATGACCGTGTTCAGTGTTTATTGATCACTTATGATCCAGGCACTATTCCAGGTGTTTTACATATATGCAAAATAATTTAACCCTTATAACGAGTGTATAAGGTAGTCACTTTTTTCCTTGCTTTATGGGTAAAGAAATGGAGACACAGAGAGGTTAAGTAGCTCTTCCAAGGTTGCATAGCTAGGAAGTAAAGGAGCCAGGCTTCAAACCCAGGTATTTTATCCTCAAAGCCCACTATATCCTTAACCACTTAATCACTGCTGCATGACTAAAGATTATAAATGAGGTGCCTACCCTATTCAGTATTACTTTATACCACACTTAGAAGTTAATCAAAATACTAAATACATAAAATGTATCATGGTAAATTATATTCTTATAATTAAAAACCTGTAGATAATTCTACATGAGAAGAGGATTCATAATGAAGAGTTGGTGAGCACAGAAGACAGTTTCTTTAAAGGGATTCTTGTATTTTATTTGAATTGTCAGGGATGTTTCTATGTTGGAAAGAAGCATTTTTGTAGAAGAAAACCTAATTATCCTATGGTAATGTAACACATAGCACCTTGAAGAATTTGGAAAATCGAACACTACAGAAATATCCACTTTTTCTTTTGGAAATAAGTTAAATGGCTCTCATACCCTGTAATGGGGCAAAAAGAGAAAGAAATTGCTAATGGTCACAAGGAGAGACTAATTCTCTATTCATCCTGCAACTCACAAAAGGCATGTGGCTTCATTGTGTTCCATTTCTTTTGAATTGGCATATAACTTGACAAGTGAAAACATGGAGCACTTTGAGAACCAAAAATGAGAAACCTAATATAAATAGAGATAATTATAATAGAAAATTTATTTTTATTGAAAAGTATTCCACCAATTTATAGGCATAGGTACTGTAACTTTCAAACAATTTTATTTTCTGGAATGTTGAAACTTCTCTTGCTACTTTTTATTTCTTTCTCTGATATTATATTGATGGCAAATAGATCTTTTTATAATTGAGCATTAATAATTATTGACTTTAGTTTGCTTTATTTTAGGAAATTAGCAGCCTGACATTGTAGCCATTGGGGAATATTTTATTTACAGCTTTCCCAGCTCTGATACCTTTTTCACTAATTCTGAATGGAAAATATTCCAAGAATACTTAATTTCAGAGAGATATCTTCTCTTTTCGAATTAGTGCAATGAAACTCTTAATGATTTCATGGCACGTAACTTATTCACTCAACAAGTATTTACTGGGCGCTATGTGTAATGTCTCCTAATCGGTGAAGTTCACAGTCTACTTGGCAAGATAAAGTATAGCTAACAGTAGAAAGAGTTAAGTGACAGTGCATGTGATTAAAGCAATATGGGGTAGCAGAAATAACAAGGTTCCAAGAAACGTTCTAGAGGCCAGCATTTGTGTTAGTCTCTACTGTACCTGTATTCAGACACTTAGACAGTCATTCCTTTACTCATCTGTAAAATGGGAAGTCAAATAACAATATCTGTACATTAGATACAGTTTTAGGATTCAAAGATTCTGTAGTTTTGAGCATCAGAATGACCAAAAAAATGCTTTGGAGGTTCAGAGTAGATCAGTGAAATTTGGACAGGTCAAAGTCTTTAGGAAGTAGACACAGTGTGAGTTGATCCTTAAGTGGTAGACAGTATGTGTGTGAATAGGCAGAATAGGGTAGAAGGATGTTCCATGTATACGTGGAGAGTTGAAAGGGGAAACACAGCCTGAGTCTCCATGAAAAATGTCTTGGAGTAGGAATGGAGCACAATGTTTATGGGATGATGTTTTGAGTCTGGAATGGAAGTTATTGTTCAGAAATACTGTTGTACATAGGTAGGTGGAGGTCAGATCATAGTTTATTGAGAATGGCTGAAGGGTTTTGGTTTAATCCTGTTTCAACCCCATGTCTCAGTTCAGACATATTTTTATATAGGGCAGTGGCATAATTAAATAAATAAAGTTCTTACATATTAAAATTTTCTGAGACTACAATAGAATATACCTCTTTAGTCGTTCTTTTTAAACATTTTTCTTTATGTGCATTTTTTAGAGACAGGGTCTTGCTATGTTGCCCAGGCTGGCATTCCTCCCACCTCTGCCTCCCAAGTAGCTGGAATGACAAACATGGCTTCTATGTGCTTGTTTCTAAATAATACATCCTACTTGTTATTCCTTTTTATCAGGAACTTAAGATTTTTCCACAAAGTTCTTTATTCAGATAAAACCCAATCTAGAAAGGTGAACCCAAATGGACCAGATGCATATGATATTGCAGTGCTTTCGCTGAGGAAACAGTTGAAATGCAGCAGGGGATTCGGAAACTGTCAGAAGAGGGGGACCTCGGAGGTCTTCTCAGTGTCCCGAGTGTATTAAAAAACACTCCTGCACAAGAGCTCACATCTGTAGCTAAAACTATGGGATGCCCAAAATAATGCTTATTGACTTGAAGGCAGTCACCTAGACCACTGCTAGGTATCTATGTATGTGTCTTAACAGTAACTCAATATCTATTTAGAAATACTCAGCTATTAAAGCCTGAAAGTTTTGAATATTCACAGGTCATTTGTGAGACCTAATTAGAAAAAAGTGCTGTTATATTAACTTTAGGAGTTTATTCTAATTATTTCCAGTACTTAGAGTTTAGCATTCTCTAAAATGTTCTGAATCCAAGATTAAACCAGGAAAATCTAAAATTATAAATTCAACTTATAACTATTATTAAATCAAAATGTCATTTTTTATAAAAGTCATTAAATGAATATGAACTTTCACAAGTAATCTCATTAGAAGATTTCAGTTGTATATTTTAGAGGGTACTTTGGGAATATTAACATTAGATTTAATAAATGTTTAAAATTCTGCACATGTCTACATGATACTGTAATATACTCGTTGGTTCATCTATTATTTTACTCGAACTATTGGCTAGTTCAATGAACCATTTATTCAAAGTAGTTGTTGAGTTCAATTGGTAGATTTTTTTTTTAGTGAAAATAGTTGGGTTAGTCTGTAAAATAACACTGATAAACATCTCTTATGGACACCACGTTTTTTCCTAATAGCACATTTCTAACTTGCAAATCTGCTATAGAACATTTTATTAGAACCAAATAGTTTATTTGTCACATAAAATAGTATCTACAAACTAGTCATATGCATACATTAGAGTCCTTTTTTTTATTTATGAGTAATTCTTTATTACATAGTATTAGTTATTTGGGGGCCTATGGTTTTATTTTATAATCTGTCATGCAGGATAACAAATAGTACCTTGGAGACTTAAAACTATGATAGTTTTCCTTATATAAATAATATAGTGCTTTGGATTTAGCATGAAACATAAGCATAATAACTTCAGTTTCATTAACTATCAATGACAAACTCTTCTTGGCTTTTTATTTGTATTGGCTACAATATAATTTCATGATTTACCCCACAGTATGCAATAATGGCCTTATAATGGCCACTTCCAATAGTCTCTAACCTATCCCTAGGGAGTAATCTGTACTGAGAATTGAGAGATTAAAGCTGATAGCAGCTTGATACAGTAGAAACATTTGGGAAATTTCAGTGTTCTTTGCCCATGCATGTAAAATGTTAGAACAGTTCCAGAAATTGTCACCCCAGAATTGGCTTTTCTGATGGTCTTTAAAGTACTTTTCTTATATCTGTGATACTCCTCTAATAACAGTTACAACGTTCTAGAATCTCGTTTACAACTATTCACTTTTAAAGGAAATAATACAGTGTCTAGGGAAAAGATGAGCTGCTAACGCAGCTCCACCCTTCAAAAAAAGTTGTCATAAGATGAACTATGAACTTAATAAGGATGATCCAGGAATATCAAGAGGAAAACAGTTTTGTTTTGTTTTTTTAAGCCTAAGTATGAACCGTCTTCACCATATAACACTAGTGACAAAATAAACTGATCAGAATTTTATTAAACTTTTTGTTCCATCTAAATATACTTTCATATATGTAGTGCCATTTCTAATCAAATAGTTTACAAATAATAAGTTTTTTGTTATACTACTATAGTCTAT
>NC_045441.1:107255520-107305520 GCF_002776525.5 Piliocolobus tephrosceles
TGTGTTTTTGTTTTCCCTCATTCAGTCAGTTATTTTCAGTGGTGAATACATGTTGTTAGAAGATGTCTTGTACGGTCTTAATCTTTGTTGTGTACTATTTTTTTATAGTCTTAAGTTATAATGAAAAAACAAAAAGTAGGAACCAAACATAAAAGGTCTAGTAAAGCCAAAAATTAATTTCATATTGATTTTAAAGTGATCTAGCTGAGTTTTTACACTGAAAGCAAAGATTATAGCAATTGTAGTCCATGGTATTTATTTTCAGTCAAACCAAAGTTACATATAATTCTGCCTCTGCTTATACGGGATATTAACACTAACAATACACTCCCTTCAAAGACTTGCACAGGCGAAATTGTTGGAATGCTGGTTTTCTTGACAACTCCAAACCCCAAAACTATGATACTGAATAATGGTGTAGTTGAAAATAGCATAGTCAGATGTTTGCTTAAAACCTAGAAACTTAACGTGTTGCTTTTCATGTGCTGTGCCAAGTCTTGATAATACTTTTTCCCCCAACCAAGGGACCTCATAACCTGATTATGGTTATTGCTTTACAAACAGTTTTGACAGAAGGTGGCTGCTAGAGCTTAACATATGTACCAGTTCCATGTGATGGAACCGGTTCTTGCAAACTAAGCTCATCATTGATTCTTTGCTGAAGTCAGCAAATAGAGTTAGAGAGATACCCAGTCATCTATCACACCAAATAAAAGGACATAACGGCTTTCAAAAGGGTTTTCCCACTTACCCAAAAGGCTTTCTGAAAGCTTCTACCTCTGCAAAAAAAAAAAGAAAAAAAAAAAAAAGAAAAAAATTAGAACAATTATGGCAGATTGCATGAAACGTGAGAACGTCACAGTAACTGCTACTTTTCATTATGTTTGTCTTTGGGTCATGATCAATGAACCGGAAGTTTACAATATGGTATTAAAAGAAAGATGGGTATGGTGAAAGATGGTTTTCAGTCATCTAGGATCCTACTGTAAGGATTATCTGAAAGGAAAAATGGGTCTTTTCAGGTGCATGTTCAAAAGGCTTTGATGGACTGGAAGTAACTGCGAGAGTTGTACCATCAGGAGGGTGGCCTAAGACTACAATGCTAAAGTATGCATACCTCAGTTAGAAAACTTTTGAAAGGAAGTCTCAGCCACAGAATGCATATACCTGTAGAGTTTTGCATGGGTTTTATATGAATACAATTTTAAAAAATAGCTGCTTGCACATTATACCAGAAAAACCTCCAAAACTGCAATTGCTTTGAAAATAGATTTTAGGTTTTTTGGAGTTTTCTGAAATGCTTGGTCTGTATTTTGATAATTGTGCATATTATGTAAAAATGTTGGTGGACCCATAAATGACCAGACTTTTTCTAAGAAAAATGTTGCTTTAATGCATTTCATGAATTTTTACTCTTATATCATTGCTTGCTAGTAATAGCAAATCTGCTTTTCTGCATCTGCTTTGCGTAGCTATTGTAAGGCTTTGAACTAATGTATGTATTTATTGCTTGAACTTCTGTGCATACCTTATAAAGCATAATGTCTGACAATTTAAATGGCTCATGTATTCTTGCTTCTATCATAAGCTGATTATGGGGACTATGATCTTTTGTATACAGCAAATTTTAAACTGTAGCACAAACATCTGTTTATGTATTGGTGGAATATACCTGTTTTATTTATCTTTTTTGAGGTAAACTAATTTTTGATACTTTTCATTACTGTGTACTATGTTCATACTTTGAATTCTCTGACGTTAGAAGTCATGGTTGAGAATTGTAACAGCTGTTATTCGTTCTGTATTCATGGCTTTCACTGCTGAATAAAATAAAGGACCAAACCTAGGATTTGAAAGAAAACTGTCTACCTCTAACACCAGGGAGTTATCAGACTTTATTTTACATAGTTTTAGTCTACAAAGACACAATTGCTTAAACCTAGTGGGCTTAAGGCTTATATTCTATGTGGTTGGATTCGTGGCACAGTTGTACTATTTGAAAATCAATTAAAATTTTATGTGAATGTTACAAGTATTTGGTAGAATTACCACTAACTGGGTTTTCTTTAGATAACTCAGATATGGAGAAAATGTCATCAGCATTCTGTGTCTACAGCTGCTTAACTTCATAAGAATGCATTTCTTTGTGATTAGGGAATCGAAGAATAGTCAGCTAGGAATAGAGCTACAGAAGTACACTTAAATAAACCATCCTGGACTTTAATGTCCCTGGGCAGATTCAGTCGCAAAATCCAATATGATATTTTGTAAAGTTTTCAAGTTGGACATTTACATTTTTGAGAATTTTGAGACTTCATCTTACACATGCCAGTATTAACACACATTTGGACAATAGCTTTATTAAGTCTATAAAGCTATTGAAAGGAACATGGCTTACCCTTGTTATTTCACTAGTTCAGGTTGCAATGAAAGGTTTTTTTTGTCCATGAACACTTGGCATATCTTAGCAAAAAAGAAGGATGTACATTTTACTATAGAATTAATGTATGAACAGTGTGTCACTGCTGTTGGATGTAAAAATGTATATGAAACCATTTCATTCACTTGATTACATTTCTGAAGTATAAATAAAAAAATCTAATTCTTTCTGACCCATTTATAACCACTAGGATTTTATCTTTTCGGAGAGACCATTCTTCCATGCCAGAGCCAAGTCATAAATTTGTGTACACATGTCCCACAATTTGTTTAAAATTATTTTCTTAGGGATTGGGGATTCATAAACCAGACCATACTCAAATGTAGTCAATAAAGATGGAGGCTGCTTGTCAAATGCATTCCATTAAAAACTGTCTTCAGGTTCCAAATTGCTTCCCCACACACTCATCTCATGTTTTCGTGTTTTTATTCTGATACAATTTGACATTATAAATTCTGACCATTAAAAAATGCCAGGGGAAACATGATTACTCTTTTTAACTTTATGACTTTTTTGCTTTATTGTCTTTTTTTGTTTTGCCTCTAAATGTCAGTCACACCCACAGCATCCAGCCATGGTTTAGAGGAATGTGTTGGAGATAGGTAAGTTGCTTCCAAGGAAATGCTTTTTAGGATATTAGGGATCTGTTCCAGACCCACAATTTGATGTAAAAAAACAGGCAAGATAGGGCCCCTGCGTTAGAAAATTTCGCTTACTTTAACCTAACTTCTAAATCTCCTCACAATCAAAAGTAAAAGGATAATCAATCTGTTGAGAATTTTTTTTATGCATAACTTAATATTTTCTGTCATCCTAGTGAAAGGGTACCTTGACTAAAGGACTTTCCACAGGATTAAAAAATGGTTTGAAAAAGAAGTATAGACGTGAGATTAATGTCCTTGAACATTACATTTTTTTCTCTATCAATTGTTGAAAGTGAATGATTACCAATGTATCCTGTCCAGTGTATTTTGTTAACTTACTAAAGGCTATATAACAGATGTGAATCCAGTCTGAGCATTTTCTATACTTTAATATAAGGAGAACAATTTACAGATTAGGAATAACAAGAAATGAGTAAAACTGATTTGTCAGATGTTTTGTACTTAAACCTAAATTCAAACTCTTGTGATCCTGTAGTGTAAAACACTTGTTACCCAGATATTTTCTGTTGTTGAATCAATGGAGGATTCAGGTGCTTTGTAAAAACTTCGTCATTAATTCCTTCTGAATTTTAAAAATAAAAACACAAAAAAGATGTCATCTTAAAATCTAACTAAGCAGAGAAGAAATACAGATGGCAAGTCACACTTTAAGCACACTTTTAAGTATTTTCTTAAACAAGAGTAATGAAAGCTAAGCATCCAACTCCCTACTGTTTCAAATATTTTATAAAAGGATATTAAGACAAATCCTAATGTTCAAATGCTGGTGAAGGAAAAGAACATAAACTCTATCTTTTCCCTTTTTTTGTTTTTGTTTGTTTGTTTTTTAAACTGCATGGAAAACTGTAAACACCAAGGCACAAGATAACTATAAGAATATGTGTAACTTGAGAAAATAAGATGTGGCTTTGCCCACAATTTGATGTATTGTTCCCTTTACCCTCCATATGTTCAGTCGCCATCAACACCCTCTAAGTGAAACTGTGTGACACCTGAATAAATGGAAAGAAAGACCAGCCACCAGCCATAGTAAAAAAAAAAAAAAAAAGGGAGTTTATAATTTTCTGGGAAATTTGCACCTTATAGGTGATGGCCATATTGTTTAAGCCAATATATACACTTGGGCACTCACACACACACATGCTCCAGGAAGAAAACAAAATCAGAACCTTAGGCTCCAGATATACATTATCGGTTTCACACTCTGTTGTGAAGGTTCACTTAAAAATCTTTGAATAAATATCAGCCAATCTCTTTTCTAAAGCTGAAGCTGATCTTATCCCCTAACTTCATGGGTTTTTAGTTTCCAGCACTCCTCTAGAAAATTAAAATATCCACATTATAAAAATTGTCCCTCCTTTCATATTTGAGGATCATTGGGATCACAGGTTTGACAGTGAATATTCACATCCAGAGGACACAATGAACTGAAAGAAAAAATGAAAAGAATTATTAAATAAAATGTTCCTGTTATGACTAGACATGATATGTATTTTTTCAACTCTTCATGTCACCATGATAACACTGAAGAGGTCATCAATTTGAAAGTGGACTAGCTATGTGAGTCCCTTCTCAGTCACTCGTAGATCCTCCTTGTGTTCAACAGCAATTTGCTATTGCCCTGTGGAAATTGTGTAGAACCACTTGCAGGTTCCCATGATAACATCCAGGGATGCTGATGTGAGGCAAAGCCCCTAGGCCACCATTCTCTTCCTCCCTGTGGAGGCAGCGGACAGCCCTGGCATCATGAGAAGTGATGTAGGAAGAACACCTGACCTGGCCTCCCTGCTTTCCTTTAAGTATACTGATAGAATGCTATAGAAAATGCAACATTTTAAAATTACCAATCCTCTTTTCTCAAATGTGCTGGGGGGAGGGGAGAATCTCACAAGAAGACTCAGGGAAAAGTCATAAAATTTTAAAGAGACACTTCTAATATAAAGTTATTATGATCATAAATTCACACATCTTCCATAAGCCTAAACGTTAAGCTTTTCGGAGAACAAAAGCTAAGGAAAATCTGGGTGAGCATCGAGAGAGTCCTTGGAGTTGAACTGTGCACCAGTATTTAAATGTTTTATTTAATGCCCTTCACCAAAGAAAGGAGCTCCTATACAGTTAATCCACAAGAAACCAAGTCAACCCAGCCTCAATAGGGTTGAGGCTCAGTATTTCACCGGCAAATATTAAACCTAGATGTTGAAAGTCTTACAGTAATATCAAATGCTTGCTAGCAATGCCATGCATTTGTTTATTTTGGACTCTCTGATAATAGAAATCAGTTAATTTCAAAGTTAATTTTTAAAAAAGATTGCAAATAATAAAACATGAATTTTAAATCGTTTTACAGATACCACTGTTTTCCCAATAACCACAAAATAGTATGTGAGCTGCCTACAATAATTCAACATTTTTGGTTGTCTCCAGTCTGAGACACCTAGTTCTCAAGTATATTCTCCTTATTTACCACTGTGGAAGGTTTGTTTAATACTCATTGTGATGCATAACCAGATAGTTGTGTTATTTTACAGTATTTATTTCACCAATACATATCCCGTCATTTTAGAAATAGTCTCCACCACAAAAATGGAAATATCTCATTAATTTGTCCTCTGCATACATTTAAAACTGTTATTATTGGATAATGAGCATGTCAATAGTTGTCATTTTGCTAAAGGAATAGTCTTGAGTATTAGTATCCTAAAATTTTAGAAGGGGGGGCATTTTGACACTAAAATTGTTATTTCTAGCTTTTAGAAAAAATCACTGGGTCATTTGAAAAGTGCATATGATACATAGAATTTGAGAGACAGTCACCTTGAGATCAGGCATCCAAAGAGGCCTCAAGCACTTTGGCAGAATGTAAGTGACTTAATGAAGGCTTATTACAAAGTATCTAATCAAAATCAGAGGGAAAAAGTTTTCATGTTGTGTGCCAAAGAACTCCAAAGTTATGGCTTGAACAGAAGAATTCATTTTTCATAGCTTAGGTGTTAGAAGCAATTACATTTAAGCCCATTAGGAGGTTAATAGGTAACAACTTTTTGTTTAGAGATCACTGTAATTATATGCAAAAGGTAGACTCTAAATCAATAAGTTTTGCATTCTCACTGAGTCACAAAATGTATCCCCTCACTTGCCTTTTGACTTTTAGGAAGATACTAACAGTATTGAATAATTAAATATGTTCATGACTGAGCCCTTTTTCGTGTGAGGGGCTTCCTGTTACAGCTCAACAGAAAGAGAGTGGTGATGGGAGACTAACAAGCTAGATTGTGTTAGTCACACAAGGTCTAAGAGAAGTAAAATTGAATGTAGGCTCTGTATCTGAACTGTGAAACTGGTTTCATGTCATTTGCCAACTCTAACATGGATGCATAGTGTCTGCCTGGGGTGCCTGGCACGTAATAGAGGCTGAGTAAATACCTGATGATGGGTTCCGAGGTCATACCCTCACTATACAAGAAAAATGTGCCATCATCTACTCGTGACTTCTGCCATGGGGACAGGAAAGGGAGTAAGACAGGAGGTCCACTGATTTTCCAATCCATTTTTGTTTTTTTGATGGCAATGACAACAGAGAGTTATCAGTGGATAGAGTCTGAGCTGGGAATAATTTCAGATTGGCGTATTAGGTACTAAAAGAATGCATGCGGAAAGTGTAATCGGTGGACATTTTCCATTTGGTGAATTTCTGTTACACATAAAAACCTAGATGTTACTACACTTGATAGGTACTCAGGGACTATCTAAAAGTACTCCATTCTTAGGGAGCTGAGACACCTGCTAAGTTGCATCCAGGAGGTTCTTTCAGGGAAAACTGAAGTTCGACCTCTTTGAGTTATAAGACAGATTCCTTATTCGCTAATTTCTAGCCAAGCCTTTGGATCAGTGTGCGATCTCTTTTGCCATATAAAAGTGAACTTTGGGAGAAAGCTATGTGTTTCTCAAAATCTTTAGTGTAAATAGTTGCAGTTCAAACAGTTTCCCCTTCTCTAGTACTAAATGAAGAGACCTGGGGTGAGAACCCCTGAAACCCTCCCTTAATGAAGAGTCTCAGTTGGAATCTGGCCGTGTTTATCTAACTATGTTTCTTAGATCCTGCTTGGATGGAGAGGTAGATGACATGAATAATTGTCCAAGCAGTAACCTCTGGATACAATCCCTGCTACTCAAACTCCCAGAATCCTGGTTCCTGAAACCCTCATTCCTGTGCACGTGAGGTCCGTGGCATAGCTCACAGCATCCCGCAGCCAGCCATGCCAATCCCTCCTCAGCAGTGCAGCCTCCCCTACTCTCCCTGTGCTGCCTGCTGCTACCGGTGCAGCTACAGCTGGGATCCCCACTGCCTGCTGATGCCACCCCTCCATCACTACTGGAGTCTCTGGGAAGACTGCCACCATGGGGTCACCCCTTCTGAAAAGATCCTGCACCACCTCTGCTACCAGTGTTTCTTCCTGGAATAGAAGAGTCTGCTTCCTGCCATTGTGTTAAATTGCATTTTGACAAAGACATTTTGTGGCCAACAGTTGCAAGACAAAACTGATGTTACCCATTTTGTCATAAAGATAAAGCTCACTCTCCCTCTCATTGGACTTACTCTTTCAGGTTATCACAGCCTCAAACCTTCTCTGATGCTTAAGAGCTTGGCTTCCATTCTCTTCAAGGCTGGGCTGGATCTAAAGATAACTTGATTAGTTCTAGGTAGAGGAAACACCCTTAGCTGGTAATAACCTTTGAAAAACTACTATGACACCAAGATGCTATCTCTATCTCTTTCTCAACTTTAAAGGTGTGCTTTTCTTATTTAGCATCATGTTTCAGATGTTGAGTGACAGTCCTTCTACCTTCGCCCTTCACCATCGTTATCACCACCCTCTTGTCAAATGTCTCAGTCATATAAGTCAGCCAATGTCTCGCCTGTGCCTATTATTAGGCCCTGAGGAACACAGATTCCTCTCCAACAAGAAACCAATACTGACAAGTACGTCCAAGTCCAACCGACAGAAGCAGCTCACTTTAAGTCTCTTTCTGTACTGTTCTAGGGCAAATGTGTATAAGAGGAATTTCTGACTATGCATCACAATTGTCTTGAGAGTGGATGCTAACGTCCCCCTCAGACTTCCTTGCCACTTTTCTTGCTTTTCACCCTTCCTCCATGGAGCCATGGGCTCGTCAGGCTGGTTAGGCAGTGTTAGGTTAGGTCAAGGGTTGGCAAGGATTTGTTTCCTTGAAACATATTGGATTAGGAGTTTGATTCCAACATGTAGTTGGTATATTCAGGAATTAAACTTCAGGAGTTAATATTAGAAGATCTCTTGGCCAGGCGCAGTGGTTCACACCTGTAATTCCAGCACTTTGGGAGGCTGAGGCGGGTGGATCACCTGAGGGTAGGAGCTTGAGACCAGGCTGGCCAACATGGTGAAACTCCGACTCTACTAAAAATACAACAACAACAACAAAATTAGCTGGGCATGGTGGTGGGTGCCTGTAATCCCAACTACCTGGGAGGCTGAGGCAAATTGCTTGACCCTAGGTGGCAGAGGTTGCAGTGAGCCGAGATTGTGCCACTGCACTCCAGCCTGGGTGACAGAGTGAGACTCTGTCTCAAAAAAATAAAAAGAAAAAAGAAGGCCTCTTACAATTCTTCATCTCCCTAGCTGGGATTACATTTCTAATGTTCATTATAGGGTTTAGAACTGTGGAATGAGAGTCTGCTCTAAGAATCAGGAATTGTGTAGGACCTAAAGAGAAACAGTCACAAAATCCTAAACAACAAAACAAGCAAATGTAGCAGGGGAACTTAAAGGAAGTTTCAGGCCTACAGGGTAGGTAGCAAACTGCCATAGAATTTCTCCTATTGCCACTTTTTAAAAAATGCATACTGGGAAAAAAAAACTGGTCTCATCCAAGTTAACATGTCTTATTCTAAAAATGGTATATAATTGAATCAAGGAAGCAAGTCTAGTACATGGGTATGGAAGGCATTGAACTAGGTCTCTGGAGACTTAGCTTCTACTGTGATTCTTTCACTGATTCAGTGGGTTGCCTTGAACAGATTATTCCGTGTCACAGTTTGCTCATTTGTGTAGAAAAAATAGTGTTTCAACAGATGTCCTTGAAGGTCCCTTTCAGCTTCAACATCATCTGATTCACTTCTTAAAAATCTAAACCTGATAGCTAAATTCTGTAATCATGATCTAAGAAATTATTTTTTTTTCAAAAGGTAAAAAGAAAGCAAATGTGTGCAGCTTTTGAGAGCTAATCAATATCTAACTTCAATAAATAATGAGTTATTTGTTCTGATTGAGAGAAGCTGAGTTGGAATGAGGAGACTGGATGGTTTAGAATCACAAATCTTGGTTTCTGAGCTATTTCACCACTAATTGGCTGTGCAGCTATGGGTCATAGTAACTGGCTGTGCCTCTTTGCATTGAAAGTGCTGTGTGAGAGAGAAAGAACTAGATAAAGGAAAGGGATAGGAAATGAAGGCAGGAGGAGGAAAAATCATGGCACACTGGCCTGAGTAGATCCTGAATCCATCTGTAAAAACCTGAGGACTTCCTAATTCAGTAGTTCAGATTTTTTAACTGCAGGATAAGGGTGATGAGAATATCAACTTCACAGTAAGTGAAGTAAACTGACTTACAGATAAAAACTTACAAAGTAAAACTGACTTACAAATATTCGACAAATATTTATTTGGTGTTGATGACAAACCAGATCCTTCCATAGGCCTTGGCAAGCATAAGAGTGAACAAAGACCAATAGAAAGAAAGGCCTACCTTCAAGGAGCTTGCATCCCAATTAGTATAAAAGGATCATAAGTTCGTAAGTACTGGGACAAATTCCTGGCACAAAGGAATTGCTCCATAAGTGTTAGCATCATTGTTGTTATTTTTAAATGAAGGAAGAAATACACAACCTTTTTAAAATGTAGTCATCAGAAACTTTCTTGCATAGAATCCAACTTTTGTATATCAAAAAGTCATTCACTTTCTTCTTCATTGTTCTTTATTTCCTATATTATTTGGTTTGGTCTCATTAAATATACCTAACTCTTGGGTTGTTTGCCAACTGACAGTAGGGTGATACATTTACTAACCATAAAGAAAAAGGATACAAATGGAAATTAGGTTGAAGAAAATGCAGCCCTATTGCCTCCTCTTTTCCATACGTGGTCGTGTGGCCCATTGATCTCTGCCTGTGATTATCTTTCATTCTAATTCTGTGGCCTACGGCAACTATGCTTAGCTGGGCTTTCCCTTTTGCTTTTCAAGAGTCCACTTGGGAAGCCAATGGAAAATTCTGGCTCTTTTTTATCTCTTTAGAACTGCTGCCACAGCAATCCTAACTCTACCTCAACAGTGTGGATTCCTCTGGTTGAATGGAGGAAAGGAAAAATGTAACAGCAAACTGTAGACCAAAATTAATCTTTTAAGACTTTTCTTGCTATACTTCAGTTATCATATCTGTAATTTATTTTAAAGCTCTCTAGTATAGATAACATGGTTTATAATATGTGTGTGTAAATTAATTTTATGAGATCCTAGGTGCCAGATACTATTTTAAGTTTCTTATTTAATAACACTACTCCAAGGCTGGCCGGGAAGCTTTGGAAGAGGTTAATCAGGACTCTTCTTTCCAGAGGTGGTTTTGACAAACACTTGACATAACATTAGCTAAATCTTCTCCAGAAGGTTTGCTCATTAGCAAAATGAATAGGAAGAACTTTTATTAATTGAAGGAATAGAATTAAAAATGTGTGATATTGATGCTTTAGAGGAGGATCAAAAAAATGTGTAACTGATTAGAGAAAAAAACATGCAGGTTCTTCTGCCCTTGAAGAGGGCAGGCCAGCAGTGTAGCATCTTTAGATTGACTCCAACTCCATTTGATCCTCTGTAACACTTACCAGAAGATTATTGTTATGATCTAAATGTTTATGTCACCCTAAAATTCGTATGTTGAAATTCTAATCCCCAAGGTAATGGTATTAGGAAATAGGGCCTTTGGGGAGGTGACTAGGTCATGAGGGTTGAGCCCTCATGAATGGGATTAGTGCCCTTATCAAAGAGGCCCCAAAGAGGTAGCTCACCCTTTCTACCATGTGAGGACACAGCAAGAAAGCACCGTCTGTGAACCAAGAAGCAGTCCCTCATCAGACACTGAATCTGCTGGTGCCTTAATCATGGACTTCCTCATATCCAGAACGGTGGGAAATGAATTTGTGTTGTTTATAAACCACCCAGTCCAAGGCATTTTGTTATAACAGCCCAAATGGACTAAGACGAATTTCTGGCCTGATTCTAGTAGATTAACTGATCCTGTCTTCTGAGTAAACCTAATGACTGGCTCTTTTCAGAGTGCCTAAAAGGTAAGAGTAATAACATGCCTGATCTTACAAGAACTGGTTAGTAAATATTACTGTATCTAATAATAAATAAAGGTATGTACTTGTGGCAGACTTTGGTGTAAAACTTACTTTCATTATAATACCCATCTTACCAGGGCAGAGAGGTTGTTGGGAAGGAACATGTAGTTTCCCTACCTCAATGACATCTGAATGGCATTTCTGCAAACACCCTGACAATGGTAAAAGGCCGTTGATAACATGGTGCTCACAATGGGCAATAACAAAGCATGACCCAAGATGGTCTCATTAAATTTCCTACAGTGACTTCTGGTCTACCTGCACAAATGCTGGGAGCTGCAAATGCAGAATAAGTAATTTAAAAATAAATTTATGACTATAATTTTTTTATTTATTGTTTAACTTTATTCTTAACATAGGAGGTTTAATTCACTCTTGGAAACTTTTATTAAGGATCTGTTGTGTGATAGATAATTGACTAAAAGTCAGTCATACTAAAATGAAGACTTCTTGCCCTTGAAAAATTTGGAGTTGTGAGTGACATAGGTACATATATTGATATTCCAACAAAGGTAGAGTTATGCACAGAGTGGGTAGGTGGAGTCAGCCAGTAGTATGGGCCTTGATTGGGCTTCTTGGAGATGACGATTGAGCCAAATCTTAAAGCATGAATAAAAATGACTGATTAGAATAATGGCTTAGATATATTGACCATTTATATAACCCCCCAAGCATATTTAATGGGGACAGAGGCTGAGACCAGTGGCTCAGATCTAGTGAAGTGGGGAAGGGGGCATGCAGTAGTCCAGATGCATTTGATGATGACCTCAACTAAGGCACAGCTTGGGAGGAAGCAGTGGGGATGGATTAAAATATATTTAGCAAGTAAAATCTATAGGTTTTGATGGTAGAGTGATGGAGGATGATGAGAAAAAGGGAGAACTTGGGTGGCTCCCTGATTTCTGACTAGGATGGCTGTGTTTATAAGATGTAAGCCGAACAAGGATATCCTGAAGAATAGACTCAAGAAGCAGATCATTTTGGTCTCTTAGTCTTTCTTAGCTTTATTTAGTCGGGCAACTATCTGCACCAGATAAGAATTTGGACCGGTGCCATGGCTTACTTACTCAATTTCTGGCAATTTCTATCATCACTTCAGGGAAGAAAATATCACAATTTGACATTTAGCACAGAGTCCCAGGTTTTAGTTAGAACTCTGACCTTGACTTTGCATAATAACCTCTGGCCTCCTCCAGCTCACACCTGCTCTCTGTAGCCCTGCTGCTATGCTGTGAGGACTGTGGCCACTTTCTCCCACCAAGGTTCTCTGCTGGCCTCCCACTCATAGCTGCCTGTGCTGGTCAGCAAGACCAAAATTAGGTGAGGGAAGAGGTTGTTGAAAGGGTGGGGACAGAAAGGCAAGAGGCACCAGTTCTTATTTGCTTTTGAGGTTTTATTCTGGGCCTAGCTGATAATTAAAGTTGACTAATTCTCTTCTGAGACCTGCCTGTTTGGGCTGCTGTAATCAACTATCATAGGCTGGGTGCCTTATAAACAACAGAAATTCTTTTCCTGCAGTTCTGGTGCCTCAGAAGTCCAAGATCAAGGTACCAGCAGATTTGGTTCTAGGGAATGCCCTCTTCTTAGTTCACAGACAGCTGTCTTTTTGCTATGTTCTTACATGGCAGAAAGGGTGATAAAGGTCTCTGAGGTCTTCTCTTTTATAAGGACACTAATCCTATTCATGAGGTGTCCACCCTTATGACCTAATTACCTCCCAAGGGCCTCATTTCCTAACACCATCACATTGGGGGTTAGGATCTCAACATATGGATTTAGGGGAACACAAACATTTAGTTTATAGAAGGATCTTTGGGGAGTCTTGGGATATCCCCAATTGGACCTCCCTTCTGGAGTTTCTTTTCAAACAAAACAAAAAACAAAATACCCCTCTCTAATCAAAGTGGTTACTGGCTGCTCCTTCAACCAAGGCTACATGCGTTCTTTCTCCAGCTTCTTCCTCCATGATCAGGCAGGCCCTCAGCAATTCTACTTTGGCTCTCTTGCTGTTGTGCCGAATCCCTATTGACCTCAGTAGGGAAACTGCCAGGTTTAGGAGGCTGAAGAAGAGATCCAGAGCCAGCAAACAAGACACGGGATTTTATTAGAGACTTACATACAGAGAAGAGAGTCCAGTGGCAGCAGACTGGGCAGGAAAACCACCTCACTAGGGGCTGGACAATATATCTGCCTTACATATGGCCCAGTGGCAGCTGGTTGGGCAGAACAACAACAACCACTTGCAAACAGCATGCAGTTTATCTAGCATATTCACTTAACATCCTTCCCTTAACGACCTCCAGCTGGCAACCTGCATTCAACCCAAAACTCAGGGCTTCAATCCCCCGTATGGCTGATATGAATTGACTCTCTGTCCCAACCCAAATCTCATCTTGAGTTGTAATCCCTACATGTCAAAGGGGGGACCTATAATCCCCGTGGCGGTTTCCCCCATGCTGTTCTCGTGATAACGAGTGAGTTCTCAGGAGATCTGATGGTTTTATAAATGGTACTTTTTCCTGCACCCTAACTCACTTCTCTGCTGCTGCCTTGTGAAGAAGGTGACTGCTTCGCCTTCTGCCATGAGAGAAAGTTTCCTGAGCCACCAGCCATGTGAAACTCTGAGTCAATTAAACCTCTTTCTTTCTTGGATAATATCTTTATATTAATAGCAGTGTGAAAACTGACTAATATAATGACCCTTCCACCGGACGAGCCAGATCTCAGATTTTCCTCATAGACAACATATCTCTGGGTTGGCAAACCCCAGACTCTTTTGGTTGGAACATACATTCGGGCATGTCTGGCATACAGACTCATCCTAAGAGTATGCTTAAGTTATTGCTGTTAGGTATGTTTACCTTATATTTGCATAGCCCAGATTTGGTGTATGGAAAATATTCTTATATCCATATGTGTCACAGACATTGGTCAGCAGGCTCATCCCACCTTTGCCAGGAAAGCAATGATCTCTTTGTTAGGATGGCTCTCCCAGTAAGGAGTCAGGCTTGAGTCCACAGGCAGCATTACCTTTGTGAGTTGTGAGGCTGGCACCAGACCTTTTGGTCTCCCACCTTGAGGAAACACATTCAGAAGTTCTTGGCATTGTCCCTGAAAGCCCCCCTACGAGGCTTCAGATGAGAAGGCAGGACCCACCCCATTCTTTCAGCATCCCTTTACCAATCTCACGAAGAACTTCAATTTGGACGTTCTGTAGGAGGAGCACACTGGAGATATTAACTATAACAGAGATTCCTAAGGGAGGTGCCAGTTGTGGAAGGAAATAAAAGAGAGCCCATGCAAGTACCCAGCTCAGACAATCAGTGGTTACCCCCGCTTTATGTACCAGTAGCTACTGGAATCCCAGAGCCCTTTGTCACAGGACATACCAGCTTTTCACTTCAAAGCTCTTTGTCTCAGTGACCCATCAGACTTCTCACCCTTACCCGTACACATGGTCTCGTGTGGGAAAAAATAAATAAATAAGGAAAATGTCTTCAGCAGTCTTCTGGCTTTGCCACAAGTCAATTCCTCGGAGGGTCTGAATCTCACTGGATGACTACCCCCTCTGTGGTTGAGTCAGCCTTTATTTCCAAATTTCCCCGGTTTTGCCTCACCTTCTGGTTGCTCTGATATCTGCAATAAGCCCTGTTGGTTTTCATTTTTGCCCATGGCTTTTCCCACTCTGCCTCTGTTTATGGGGTTGAGGTCATGTCTCTGCTTTCCCTAAGAATGATTTTCTAGGCTTAATATTGCCCTTTGGTCTCACAGTCTATGTCTATACCTGGATTATCAATCAACAGTGTGTCACCTACCAACCTCTGTTGTATCCTGGGCTTTCAGTCCAGGTCATCCAGGTAAAATTCAAACCGCTGCTGCCCAATTCCTGGTTATGTATGTTATTATCCTTATTCAAAAGGGAGAATTGGATGTGATAAGGCCAACCTAAAGGGTTAGCCACAGTGTCTTGCATTGGAAATAAGAGATAAATCTGCATGAGCCCTTGCTCTGTTGATTTGTGTGTTCTGAATAGTATAGGCAAACCCCAGCAGAATAAAAACACTATAGAGCTTAAGAACTGCATGATCATTTTAATTACCAATAATTGACTCAACTGCGAAGAATTTCAGAGAAAGTAAAACTCCAAGCTCATTGGATGTGTTCATTTGCAAACTGTGACAGTGCATGTTAAAGATTATATTATTATTTTCACTGACTACTCCAAACTTCAAAGTCATGCATATGTAGAAAGTGCCAGAATGTTCTCCAGGTTGTGCAAGGCAACATCATCTTATTAGCTCTCAATAAGGTAAAACATACACTTAAATGCTAAACACTCAAGGAATTAAGAATACAACTGCCTTCAATATTAAACCTCCACTGTAATGGAAAGCCGCTTAAAGTCTCCTTGACAGAGTTGACAAATATACTTTGCAAAACTTACTTTCAGTACTGACCTCAACTCTTAATTCTTATTGAGATTCTCTCTACGCTGAGGCACTACCTTAGGGAAGTCCTCATATGTGTTTTATTTGATGCTCATAATTGTCCTGGAATATAAGAGATCTCCCCATTTATCAGTGGAAGTAAGTGAGAGTTGGAAAGGGCTACAGTGACATCACAGAATTAGTAAGCAAAGGAGCTAGAATTCAAATTCAGATCTTACTGCTTGCACACGAAGTGTCAGTTTGGTTTTGCACATGGAGACATTTTAATGAAGGAATGATAATGAATTCTCAGTTGAACTTGAAATTCTGAAGTGCTAAAGTTACCAGAATTACAGAAACATTATGTGCAATATCTGCAGGAAGCAACTGCAAAAACGTGTTTTCAGAGGTCTACAGTTCCATACTTTTATGACAAATATGGCTGTTTTAAAATTTGCCTATTTCTTTTTGGTCTGCCTAATTTCCCAGACTATTTGAGGCAACAGTTTGAGTGTTGTTTTTTAGCCCCTAATGAAACAACTTGTAGTTGTTTTGAAATTAATTAGTAGCATAATGTAATAGATGGGGAAATCTTAGTGGAGGCTGTGATAGGATTATTGAAAAGCAAAATATTCAGTCTGTGGTTTACAGTTACAGTTACTGTGCTCTTTTGGAGAAGAGTCTCATCTCATGAAACCTCAGGTGAGTCAGACATTAAGCCAATATCTGCCAAACGCCTACTTGAATAGGTATTTCTTTTTTTTTTTAATTTAATTTTATTTTTTTGAGACGGAGTTACACTCTTGTTGCCCAGGCTCTAGTGCAATGGTGTGATTTTGGCTCACTGCAACCTCTGCCCTCTGCGTCAAGCGATTCTCCTGCCTCAGCTTCCTGAGTAACTGGGACTACAGGCGCCCGCCACTACACCCAGCTAATTTTTTTTATACTTTTAGTAGAGATGGGGTTTCACCATGTTGACCAGGCTGGTCTCAAACTCCTGACCTCAGGTGATCCACTCGCCTTGGCCTCCCAAAGTGCTGGGATTACAGGTGTGAGCCACTGTGCCTAGCCTGAAAAGAATTTCTTGAAGTCAGGAGCCATATGCCTTAGTCATTCTCAATTCTCAGCTTACACTGTGCCCCATACAGAGAGGTGCTCAGTAAAATCAATAACATTTAAATGATGTGGTTTAATGCAAGCAAGTAGGCCTTTTCATCAGAAATTTTTCTATTACTAAAACTACTTTTATTATCCTTTATGTTTCTTTTTCTTTTTGTTTTCTACTTTGTATGGTGCTTGCAGGTATAACAAATCTTGGATCAGTTAGTCGGCCAGCTTGATTGAAAAATGTTTTAAAAGAAAAGTTAAAAAGCAACACAAAACATATTGAAAATAATTTCCATACCAATTTCTTCCCTCTGTTAGTTCAGTTGTAAGAAATGGAGAGCAAAAGCATTACCAACCAAGGCTTTTAGCAGAAACATAATTGCTTACACATCCAAATACATCAGCCAAGTTTGCAACACACGATTAAGCAGCCAATTGTGTTGAAAATGTGCTTGCTCATTCAGAGGAGACCACGCCCCAGGGCTCACCCACTGGCTCCTCTCCAGTCCTGAAGTTCAGTTAGCGCCGCCCATTCCCATTAGCCACTTGTTGAAAACATAAGAGGGCCACCAGGTGGTAAGAATCTTTTGGGTGCAAATCGAAGAGGCAATGTCTCCAACAAATCCCACCTTAGACCAGGAATGTCTCTCTTTCTAGCCTGCCCTCTTCTGTCTAGTAGTTTCATCCTATAAAGAGATACTGATAAAGAATAGCCATGTGCCGGAAACTGTGCACACCTATTATCTTTAAAAACAGATGAGAGCGATGCATCAAAGCCTAATTTTTGTAGTTGACATGAACTATCACTCAGTTTAAAAGAAAAGCAGGGTCCCATTGTATGTATGACCTCAGGTATATTTGCCCATTTTCACCTCTCTACCCAAAGTTAATTTAGTTTTTAATTCTCGGGTGAATGTGTTGGTGATTTGGAAAAACACTTTCCATGTTCTGGAATTCTTTTCTAATTCTAGCACTGGTTTTTGAATGACCTTGAATGCAGCGAAGCATATCAGAGTCAAGCAGGACCATCTTTTTTCTTTTTTTTTTTTTTCCCCCCTGGCATTCAGAGAGAAATATCTTTCAACAGGTGGCCTTTAGGTATTCAGAAAACACGACATGACAGGTGACTGTCCATCCCTTTGCCGGTTTTTTGGTTAAATTGTCTTTAGCTACATGACCAATCACTTAACAAGTCTTTCATTAAGATCAACCCAGTAGTGTTGGGATTGACAATGTGCTGGAACCATGTTCTCCTAATAATTGCTAAATGTTGTTCTCATCCCCAACAGGGTACCATATAAAATGCAGGAGATGAACTAGGATGCTAGCTAGCTAGCCAGGCAGAAACAGTAGCATGTCTTCAACTTACTCAAGGAATTCCATTTTCTTTTTCCCAAGTGTTTGTTGATTTCCTGGTGATCATGACTCAAGACAAAGCCTAATGCAAAATCTTCACATTTCCATGTCAAGTGGATTGTTGAGTTCTGAATTAGTTTCCTATTTCTGCTGTAACAAATTACCTCCAACCTAATGGCTTAAAACAACACAAATTTATCATCTGACACTTGTTCATCGTATGTCTCAATGGACTAAAATCAAGGTATTACAGGGCTGCACATCTTTCTGGAGGCTCTAAGGGAGATTCTGTTTCTTTGCCCATTCCAGCTTCCAGAGTTTTCCTATAGTTCTTGGCTTGTGGTCTTTTCCCTGCATCTTCACAGCCAGCAACAGCAGGCTGAGTTCTTCTCACAACACACTACTCTCACCTCTCCTCCCTCCTCTACTTTGAAGGACCCTTATGATTATATTGCACCCACAAGAATACTCCATAATATTCTTCCTCGTTTAGGTTGAGCTGAGTAGCAAACTTCATTCCAGCTGCATCGTTAATTTCCTTTGCCATGTAGCCTAATGTATTCACAGGTTCCTGGGATTAGAATGTGGACGTCTTTGGGGGAAGGGCATTGTTTTGCCTTACCACAGACTCATTTTTACTTTGACTGATTTATTTTTGTTCAATGATCATTTTCAAAAGCTACCTGGGGACAGTAAACAGAAAAACATATCTTCCAGCCACGTCTATTCTTTGATCTTTGCTCTTACCAACAGCTTTAAATGACTGCTTGTAACAGACGGATTTTAAGATTCAACGATCTTTGGTTCCATATTGTCTGTATTCTAACTTCAGTGAGCCCCTTCCCTCCCCACCTGCCTTTGTGTGGGCAGTGCGGTTCTGCTCTCAGTAACGAGCCCCTCTGCCACAGAGCAGACCTTTTGAAGAGTACCTACTTTTCATCATACCAAAGTATGAGCTCACACACGTTCACACTTGCCTTTGTTCCCTCCAGGCTTCCATACCTCATGAGTTGCCTCTTTGCTTTCAGGGGGAATCAACGTAGCAGACCTCAACAGCATTCTGTTTCAGGGGTTGAGGGAGAGGCAGCAGAGAGGGGATTTAGGTTATATGCAATGACCACCTCTTTCCTGGGTTTGCCCTCACAGCAGCTGGAGGGCTTGGAGGTGCCAAGCTCTCTGATTTAGAACTACACAGGTCTGAAGGCTGAGCATTTTCTATGAAGGGCCTTCATCTTTGGAATTCCCTCTCCAAGCCTATTGACCTAGATGGCCTGAAGTAAATTCTATCTCACTAGTAAAGTGGATTTCAGAGTTAATATGGCCAAGCTGATTTGGATTATTTATTTTCAATGTCAGCCACAGTTATGGAACTCTCAGATGTGTGCAGGAATTGAGTGCATCTTTAGAAATCTCAGGAACAAATAGCTCTGCCTGAGACAGGAGAGGGTTTGGCTATAATCTTCTTTTTGTATTGCCTGTGTCTTACTCTAATCCTGAATACTGAGCCTGCACTTTGTGGCTATTTATTCTATGTTGTTGTTGGGCTTTTGTTTTTGTTTTTGTTTTTGTTTTTTTTGTACGCTAACCTACCTGATCTGTTGCTGTGTTTAATTACTTATTATGTCTCTCTAGCTATCTTGATGGCAAATGACCTACAGAAATAAATGTAAATAAAGTGCATGACATTCCTGCATATTGAGTCAGCTGCACTAGCCTGGGTGGGTGGAGGGGGGAAATGGAGTAAGGCGAACGTGAAGGAAGTTATTAGCTCTCCAGCAGGGGCGAAGAGAAAAGCCAGTTCTGTCAAAAGTGAATGTTGAAACAAAAGAAAATAACCCTGTCCCAAATGCTCTGGGCTGAATCAGCCTTCCTGGGGTCTTATTCTGGTTCAGAGATAGCTCTGTCCTTGAAGTACTCTCTGTTGAGTGACACTAGTCCATGGTATCAAGTAGTGTTTAAAATACCTAGATTAAAAGCCTTCTGCATTTAATGTCTCAGCTCCAACAGGTATATAAACCAAAATGAACTTGCAAATTTCATTGAAGCTTTATCCTCTAGCCCAGGTTAGTCCCTAATGTCACAATTTCCACATTCCTGACAAAGAATCTTTTACTCTAACCAAGTTCCCGTTCACAGTTGGCATCTGCCCCATCCAGCGGGGGAAGGTGACTTTAGTGGTGTCCTCGCTCTTGCAGAGGTACAGGTTAACATCCTCCTTGGGCAATGAGGGGACTAATATTCTGTTCTTTGTTCAAAGCTCTGAAGGATCAATGTATGAGATGTGCTATTCGAATTGATGCTATTCCTGTCCTGAAAGCATTAACTCCACTTCCTTTCCCAGTGGAAGAGGTGAGAGGATGTGACTTTTGGCTCAGCATTGCCCAAGTAAATAATTTTAATCAAATTTCAGCCATAAATGCATTGATGTTTCTATTAAGATAAATAGGTAACAGAACTTCTTAGAGATTTGTGCTAATTCAAAGTGGGCTGTGGATTTCAAAGACGTTCAGTAGTGCTGCTGTTTTTATAGAGCCAATGAATGTTTGACTACAGGTAGCTAATGTGTTCGTAAGCCCAGCCACTATCTCACAGGAAGCTCACTCCTGGTCAAACTACTCTTGGAAATGTCCCAGCAAATGTTGCATCTCTTGTAGAATTTCTGCACTTAAAGGATGGAACACTAATACACCCTGTGATCCCTACCTACAATGCTGCATTGGTAAAATTGCCTCCTTAGGGTTTTGACACAGGAAATGGAAGTATTAGTGTGAGTGTACAGCTAAGCATCTCTCTATTGAGCCTCTCTGTTAGACAATGGGGGGCCTAAGAGCATAGGGCCGGGTGATATGATCGGCGATGGCTGAAATCAGAAGCAAGTTCAAGTTTGACTGATCAAACTGAATTAGTTGGCTCAAGATCCAGCAGCTAGTAGAAAGTCCTCCTCTTGGTGAACGATTGTTTTCATCAGACAGAAAAAGAATGATGCTGTCAGCAGCTATTCTCAAAGCTATCTGGGCCTGAACATTGAGCCTCATGGGGTAGTCAGTTCACTCTACCTCTGTAAAGCATTTTAACCTCTCCAGAGTCCTAATGCACTGAACAGTCTATGATTGATGTGTTTTGTAGGACAGCCTGACCCACTAGCCCCAGCGCCGTCTGCCCAGAACAGTCTGACCCTCTCCCATGACTATGCTTATTTTGGTCCCTTCAGGTTTATTTTCTGTTCTTCAAATGGCCCAATCACATCTATGGCTCACCAAGCCCAACAAGGCTGAACTGACATTCTGTAGAGCAGATGCTGAAAATTCTTTTTTTTTTTTTTTTTTTTTTGAGATGGAGTCTTGCTCTGTCACCCAGGCTGGAGTACAGTGGCATGATCCTGGCTCACTGCAACCTCTGCCTCCTGGGTTCAAGCCATTCTCCTGGCTCAGCTGCCCCAGTAGCTGGGATTACAGGCATGCACCACCATGCCCAGCTAATTTTTGTATTTTTAGTAGAGATAGGGTTTCACCATGTTGGCCAGAAAAATTCTTATATGTTAAGTATCAAAGACTTAATGAAGCAGCCTGGTATAACTGTTAGCTTTGTCCTTGAACTACAAAAACAATCCCCAGCATTCATCTGTGTATCTTGCTTTCAACTTCCATTGCTCCTATCTAATTCATTTCTATAATCATTGCATCTCATGTAAAGAGAGTTGTTTTTGTGTTCAAATCACGTTATAGGGCCATGACAAATCCAGAACTTTGGTTTAAAACATGTTCCATTAAACCTGCTGAGTCTGTATTTTCTGCTTTGTCAGTTTCTGCCATACCTTCACATGATCATTTCTGTTAAAAGAAATTATGATCTTTAACTTTTGTATGTATCCGGACTCCCCTTTCATTTGAATCATGTCGTGATTCAAAATCTTCTCTCATTTTTTTTAAGCTTCCTTTGCTTTAACAAGGTTTCAACAACTGGGTGGTAATTCCTACTGTGGTCTCTGTTTCAGGACAGATACTGTAGTATCTGTTTCAGAACTGGAATAATTTTCTCTAATTTTTATTCTCTATGTGTAGTTTTGCATTCTGGTATATTTTATTGCATTCTTTTATTGTAATTAGATCAGGCTAAAGGCTAGACATTTTCTCCTCCACAATTTTTGGACCCTTGCATCTTTATCAAGTTATCATTGAGAATGCAGTCACAGGAAGACACTTTTGTCCTTACCTTTCCATCTTGAAATTCTATTTATAAGTCATTTATCTCTCCACGCAGCTCTGCTGACCAAGTTATACTTGATTTAATTGCCCTTCTTACATTGAAATTAGCTGCAACTCCCCCATATTCTCACTCACCTTTCAACTCCTCAAGACTCTATTCGTGTAGTATGATTATGTAGTTGTTCAAATGAAATGAATAAGAAATAAATCAGGTCATTTAGGTTGTGTCTACATAAATAAACACTGAGGTGGAGATTAAACCACAGGAGCAAGTTTTGAGCCATGGATTTCAATTTGAAAATGGATACCATCTCTTTCCTCAGGGATCCTGATGGGAGAGGCAAAAATCACAAGATTTCTACACTTGATCTCAGCCAAAAGGATGAGAAGCAATTAACATTGCATAATTTCTGAGTGTTTTTCATGGCATCAGATTCAGACCTACCTGCCCAGTTTTGGCATCTTTGATCTTTTCAGTGTTTTTAGGTGATGATTCTTTAGGTAGTGGGGTGAAATCTTCAGACTGAAGAGTACTCCTAAACTTGGAATGCTTAGAACTGACCTACAAATCAGTCATCTCCATCATCACAAATGTACTACTCTTAGCAGTGGACTGATTTTTAATTTTTTTGTTGTTGTTGTTGTTAATACATAATTACTTTGTTATCTGGCAGCCTACCCTCAGAGTAGAAATCTTGGCTCAACTTTAAAAAACCATTTAGCTAACATAACTCTGATATTAATAGTTATTAGGAGTCCCCAAATCAGGAAGGGAGTGTCCTGGGGAGGAGTTTCTCTGGCCATCTGGGTGTGCTTCTTCTTGGCACCCAGGTTCAGAGTCTCTGATGCCAGCAGTGTCCATGTCCCATTGGATTCCCTGGAACTAAAGGGTCTGCCCCAAGGAGGGGACAAAGCCATACATTTAATCCTTCTCTGTCCCCCAAACACCTTGAATTACACTAAAGAAGTTCTCAGAATAATACATTTATAAACACACTAAAATGGAGTATTGAGCCCAACTGGGGAGTGGAATGGAAACAGCAGCTAACTAAAAATGTGTTTCTGGAAAGGGTCGTAATGATGGATAAACCAGAATGGAGAGAGCCATAGAGAGATGAGGGCAGAAGAAGCAAAAGCCATTTTTATAGCAGAGTTTCCTAAAATTGTCAGATAAGGACAGGATGGGAAAAAGGGGAAGAAACCAAGAGAATGGACTCAAGACTGAATTACAGAATGTCTGCAAAGGCACTCAGTGCCCACACTCATCTCTAAGCCTCCTTCTACCACAGCACTGTTGGCCTCCAGGATGCAGGTAGAAAGATACCCTCCACTATACTGATCTCATAACTTTAAAAAAAATTTCAGCGTTGCTCCCAGATATATCTTTATTTTTCCAAATTAATATTTGTATGCTATACTAATGCGTTATCTATATTATAAAGCATAAAATGGAAATTCAGGATGAGAAAAATTCCAAATAGAAGGTCTAATACAGGCCTCTCTCAATTAGCATTAGAATCCATTTCTGAAAAATTACATGTTCCACATGAAAATACTAATCATGAGCATATTCTCCTCGTTTAACTGAGAATAATTATAACGTGTCAACTCAAAACTCCTAACCAGTTTCCTAAAAGTAACTATAACACAGTAAACCAAGTCTAGATAAGTAATAAACTCTTATGTTAAGATGTAAAATGCTAAAAATATCCCTTTTTGATCTTGAAAAACTGTTATCACTAACCAATAGTTGTTTTGAGCATAGTAACCTGTACTCTGAGCTCCAGCAACATGATGTGTGTGTGTGTGTGTATCTCCTTAGATCTTTACCTATCCTCATGGAATAATAATCTTCCTTGGAATGTAGAAATCTGTAACCAGTCAAATAGCTGTAAAATACACACTAGTCTCCTATGGAAAATGTTGCAATCCTGCTAAAATTTCTTAGTCTCTGTATATCAGTAGAAATTTCACTTCTCCACTTAAGAATGCTGACCACATAGGTTTGGTGTCAGTGTTTCTCAGGTGACTATCCTTAAGCTTTGTGCTGAAATAAACTCTATACTTCTTCATATTTTCTGAACCTCATTATTTAAGGTTGACGTTAGTCATGGGTAGGAAGGAGGAGACCCTTGCACCCTCAGGCAGAGTCTACCATTTCTCACCCCCGTAACTGGCAGTCACTTCTCTCTTTTGTGGAAGAGCATGAGTCAGATACAGAAGCCCTGTGACATTTACCTAGATTGGTCACTCACTTCCTCATTCAAGTGCATGAAGGCAAAATCATGCATTAGCATTTATTGGTAGCATAAGAGAGAAAGATAGAGATGAACAAGCGGAAACGAATAGACACTGAAAAACATAATTTAGGGAAATGTAGTGTTTTTTTAAAAAAATAATTACTGTTGTGGTAGAGATTAAAAATACATATAGCGGCCAGGCGTGGTGGCTCATGCCTGTAACCCCAGCACTTTGGGAGGCGGAGGCAGGCAGATCACGAGGTCAGGAGATCAAGACCATCCTGGCTAACATGGTGAAACCCTGTCTCTACTAAAAATACAAAAAAATTAGCCTGGTGTGGTGGAGGGCACCTGTAGTCCCAGCTACTCAGGAGGCTGAGGCAGGAGAATGGCGTGAACCCGGGAGGCAGAGCTTGCAGTGACCCAAAATCACGCCACTGCACTCCAGCCTGGGCGACAGAGCAAGATTCCATCTCCAAAAAATATATATATATATAATATAATATATATAATATAAATATAATATATAATATAATATATAATACAAATGTATAATATAATATATAGCATAAATATATAATATATAATATAAATATATAAAATATATTGAATATAATATATGATATATTATATATATACATATATATATAGCATTCACATACAAAGAACAGGCTGCTAAGAAAAACAATCAATCAGAATAAGAAAGAGTTGATGAGCATTTAAAACACAATTGCAAAAGCAAATCAGCAAAAAGGTGAAACCAAAAAGTTGAGCAAGTCACACAGAGCAGCACCAGAAAGTGAGACAGAGAAAGAGATGTAAAATATAAAAGAAGATTCAAGGGCATAGGAGGCAATCCAATAAATAATAGATAAAATATTTTATGTTTACGGATAATTACTTTTATAATAAAATAATATAATACAAAACCACTCCCCAGATCAAAGAATAGTTTAGAACTGTGTTTTTGTTTGTTTGGTTGGTTTGGTTTTTTTTTTTAAACAAGGAATAAAAGAAAGTTTTTCCTTTGCTTTGAATTGTAAATCTCCCAGGATAGAAGCCTGAGAATCTCTCTGATTTATATTAAAATGTCAAAAGAGGAATCAGGAATGAAAACAGCGTTCTATTTTTTCCATTGATTCTGTGCCTGCTCTTAACCTTCAAATTAGTAAGAAATATTTCAACTGGTTTCTAGGAAAGTCATTCCCTCTGTAATAGGAGGAAGGAAGAGAGCTGTTGAGGACAAACCCAGCAACCTGTGCAGGAATTTCATTTGCTGTTAAGAAACAAGGATTTATCGGTGTAGGTCAAAGCCTGAGGCATTTCATGGTAGATATATTTAATCAGAAATGTTCTCACTAATGTTTCAGGTGCCCATTTAACTCTATGCATGGTCACCTTACCATCTCAGTCTCAAACCACTATTATCCAGGAAGGATGATTTAGGTACCTGTATGGAAAAAAAAAAAAAAAATTATTGGGGTCTGAAGGGAGTATTTTACAAAATACCATGGGTCATGGAGTTAACAGCTCCAAGAGCAGGGTGAGATGGAAAAATTCAGGAAGTCAAGCTGGAGAGAGAGCTGGGGAAGTCGACTCTTTCCGACTTAGTCCCAAGCGGGCTATGCTTTTCCTTGGTCTCATTCAGGAAAAGACAAGTGTTACTGGAGGTCATATCAATTCTGGGACAGGCCTAGATGTGTAAGCTGGCCTGAGACCCTTCAGAGTTGTTTGTGTGGTCACTGTAAACCATGGGGAGCTCCAATGTAATCCAGGTTGAGACTCCCTCCGTCCACCTGCAACCCTAAATAGGGTCACAACTGACTGATCCTCAAGGTCTGACAGAAAAAGGCAACGTTCGCTTTTGGTTAAATATCATGGCATTTGTTAAATATTAGATTTCAGAAGTTGTGCCACCCAGGAGGTCTTTAGTTCTCCAGTTCTTAAAATCTCCCAGGAAGCAAATTATATAATGCTCATTAACACAACTCCTTCACATTTGTCTTTTGATAAAATCTGAATAAACAGTTGTTAAGAAAGTATCTTATCACCTATGGATCAATTGTTGTATTATTTGTATTTGTACCTAGGCTTGAGTGTATAAATACAAATTACAATAAATTAATAAGTAGTATCACTTTTCCACATAAGGGTGTCCTAGATTATGTTGCCTCCGATTGCTAGTATTTTATGCTTTGCCTTACATTAATAATTATTATGAGTTTTTACCACCATAACTATATCTGGATGGATATTACAATGGTGATATTTATTATTTTAAATGAAAAATATCGTAGTTGAAATAGCTTTTGATTTTAAGCCAACAAGCCTAAAACATTATTCTAACTCCTTAGTACAATTACATGATTATTAATCAATATGATACTATACAGAAAATAGTGGCAATGTCAGAACACTTCCTGAGTATGTAAAGATGAAAAACATGCAGAATAGTATGAGATAGGCTGAGTTGAGAAAAAAAAATTGTTATTCTAAACACTGTTTAATTAAAAGAAATTAATAGCAGATTAGCTTTGCCATTACTTTCAGTATTTTCAAAAACACAACAAAACTACATTATTGCTTGGTGGTTTCTATTATCTTATCTTCATATGTATTAATTTGTTAATTACACTTTACATAAATCAGTGGAAAACAGCTTAATTTATCTAAGGATGACAGAATTTCTAAGCCTACTAAGAATCACTCTAGGTTTACTTAATTTCTCTATGGTCTGTAAAGTAATCTCACCAATATACTAACACAGGGAATATATTCTTTATTTAACTACACTGTGTCCAAGAAAGAAGTTTTCTGATACATAACCTCGAATTCTCAGTCACTGCAAAGAATGACATTTATATGGGAGAAAAATATCTAAAGTGGATATTTTTCTTATATCTAAATTAAGATGTGCCAATGTCATATTTATACTTGCTTAATAACTATCATGTGCATATTTTATCACAAGATAATTTTATATCATCTAAAAACAATATATTTATATTGCATCTGCATGCACAAATGATTTCTGGGGATAATTTTCACCTGAGGTGAAAGTCTAGACTCATTCTGCTCATTCTGAAGCCTGTGGGTGCTGTAGTGAGTCGAATAGTGTTACCCCAAAATTCATGTCCACCCACAACCTCAGAATATGACCTTATCAGGAAATAGAGTCTTTGCAGATATAATTAGATAAGTTAGAATGAAGTCATGCTAGTTTGGTTGAGCCCTACATCCAATGACTGGAGTCCTAATATTGAAAAATATGTGAAGATTGAGTATTTATCTTTTCTACCAAAATGTAAGCTTCCCAATAACAGACAAGAATCCTTAGTCATCTCTGATCTGTAGTGAATATTTGGTTTGGGGTGGTTATTCTTCTTGATCTCTGTTTTTTATTTTGTTTTGTTTTTCAGCACATAACACCCATTTTCTCTTTTTCCAATTAAGCGTTCCTCTTTCCTTTTGAGGAATTACCAATATCCCAAAAGGTAAAGTCTTGGAGGCAATATCAGTAAAGTTTTCTTGTCTCCACTTTTCAAGGAGTAGGCATCAGATCGAAGCAAAGCTAGCTGGATTTAAAGGGATTAGGGACACTCTACCCCAAAATAAGGTACCTTGGGATTTGAGAAAACAACCAAAACAGGAAGATTACTCTCACATTCCCTTCCCTTTTCTTCACTGAAGCAGGTCATAAAACCTAGGAAAGTCACTCTGTGACCCCCAGCTCCTCTCCCTTGAAGCAGGTTATAAAACCTTCATTCAAAAGGTACCTTTCCTATATGTACCTGGAGGAAAGGAACATATTTATCTCTGAATATACAGGGATACAGAGAAGAGTCTGAATAAACAGGCCTTGCTAAGTTTTTCCCAGTTATTACCATTAGATCACACCTGCTTTGTCAATTCATACTTCTCCATGACTATCCACTTCTTCATCAAACCTATCATTAAAGGCTGGGTGCGGTGGCACATGCCTGCAATCTCAGTACTTTGGGAGGCTGAGGCAGGTGGATTACTTGAGGTCAGGAGTTTGAGACTAGCCTGACCAACATGGTGAAACCCGATCTCTACTAAAAATACAAAAATTAACTGGGAGGCCGGGGCGCGGTGGCTCACGCCTGTAATCCCAGCACTTTGGGAGGCCGAGACGGGCGGATCACAGGTCAGGAGATCGAGACCATCCTGGCTAACACAGTGAAACCCAGTCTCTACTAAAACACAAAAAAAATTATCCGGACATGGTGGCAGGCACCTGTAGTCCCAGCTAGTCGGGAGGCTGAGGCAGGAGAATGGCGTGAGCCAGGGAGGCAGAGCTTGCAGTGAGCTGAGGTCTCGCCACTGCACTCTAACCTGGGAGACAGAGCGAGACTCCGTCTCAAAAAAATTAATTAATTAATTAATTTACTGGGCATGGTGGCATGCGCCTGTAATCTCAGCCACTCAGGAGGCAAAGCAGGAGAATTGTTTGAACCCAGGAGGCAGAGGTTGCAGTGAGCAAAGATCACGCCACTGCACTCCAGCCTGGGTAACGAGTGAAATTCTGTCTCAAAAGAAAAAAAAAAAAAAAAAAAAAAAAAAGCCTATTATTAACAACAGACAGGTTTACTTGTTTCTTTCTTAATTTACTTCTCTCTTTTTAGAGACAGGGTCTCTGTTGCCCAGGCTAGAGTGCAGTGGTATAATCATAGTTCACTGCAGCCTTGAACTACTGGGCTCAAGCGATCCTCCTGCCTCAGTCAGCTTCCTGAGTAGCTAGAACTATAGGCATGCACCACCATGCCTGGCTGATTTTTTTATTTTTTGTTTCACTATATTGCCCAGGCTGGTCTTGAACTCCAGGTCTCGAGCAATCCTCCCACCTCAGCCTCCCAACACCTGTTTCTTGGGACTTAATTGCCAAAGTTTTCTGTGTCACATAAAACTTACATTAAATAAATGTATAAGCTTTTCTCTTCTTCTTCCTCCTCCTCCTCCTCTTCCTCCTCCTCCTCCTCCTCCTCCTTCTTCTTCTTCTTCTTCTTCGTCGTCGTCGTCGTCATCTCAGCCATGAACCTAAGACAGGAAGGAAAGATTTTTCTTTTTCTCTACAGATTCTGTATCTCAAAACTGAACCTTCAGCAGAATGACTAAACTACAGAAAAAGAGGTTTCAGACAATTCATATAAATACTGGTGCCCTGAGTTTTTACTGTCTGAACATTCAGAGATTTCCTTATTTCTTCACTTTCCAAACCTCCTTCTTTAATTGACATTCCATTGTTGTGTAAGCTACCTCAGAGACTTTTCATAAATTCATTCTTGCACCCAAATAATCCTAACTGACATCTCCAAAAAAATCTAGCAAAAAAAAAAAAAAAAAATTGCTCTGTGTAGAGTAGTTGCTCAGTGGCAGTTGGTATTCAAAGAACCTGCTCTGATTAGTTTGAACATAAAGGAGTGTGGAGAACCCACAGAATCTTTGGGAGGGTTAGAGAAACATGCCCAAGTTCCTGCATCAGGGGATGCAGAGCTGGCCTGGTAAGGAAGCTGCCACCACTATGGCCAAATGGTAAATATCAGAAACTTATCTTCATTGCAGTTGCTACTCTGTCAGCCCCAGTGCAACTTCTGGTTGATTGCTTCAAGCTGGCCACTCCTGGACAGCCTCCCCTGCTACTGCTCTCCATGTCTTGCCCACCACGAAGAGCAAAATAGAAACTCCAGGTCTCCGGCAGTATCCACTTTACCTGTTTGTGTTCTCACAGTAAATGAGGCTGGGGATTTTGAAGACTAGTCTCATACAGAAAAGGAGGAGAAGTTTCTCATATCATGGAAATTACCCTAATATCTAGGAAAGCTACTTTAAAAAATGATGGGCTAAAAGGGGGGCCACCTTGCATATAACAGATGTTCACCACAGTAAATTTTAATAAGTGGATTAATAAAGAAAAATCAAAAACAATGTGTGCAGTAAAGAGAGTAATGCCCCTACTTATTTATCCTGCCTGGTATCCACTTTCCTTTCCATGTAACTTCCTAACTTCTCTCACTACAAGGCAGATCATATGTCCCGCTCATAGATTCGGGATATAGCAGTGTGCTATCATTTGAATGATGAGTGTCCCCTCACACCCACAAAAAATATTCGTGTGGAAACTTAATCCCCAATGCAACCATATTCAGAGGTGTGGCCTTCGGAAGATGATCAAGTCATGAGGGATCCTCTATCACAAATGGGATTAGCATTTATAAAAGTTCCTGAGATTGAAGGAAACCCTCTCCTACCCTTCTGTCCCTTCTATCATGTGAGGACACAGCTCTCCTTTCATCTGGAGGATACAGCAACAAGGTGCTATCCTTGGAAGTAGAGACAGGGCCCTCATCAGACACCAAACCTTCTGGTGCCTTGATCTTGGACTTACCAGTCTCCAGAACTGTGAAAAATACATTTTTGTTGTTTATAAATTACGTGGTCTGTGGTATTTTGTTATAGTAGCACAAACTAAGGCCCCATGTGATTTGCTTTGTCAAGAGGTGTTAGTAGATGTGACCCAGGCAGAGGCATGAGAAGCACAGGTGCTCTGGCACCTTTGCCATCACCATGAAAGCAGACAAGAGCAGTCCGAGAGGAGGAGGAGGGATGCACAGGCAGTTCAGTCAAGATTGCAATGCCATCCAGGTGAGCTTGCCAGGATCAGTCATCTTTCAGCTGAGCCCTGTGCACACTGAATAAATATTTATGACTGTATGACACTGAGAGAGATTCATGTTTTTACTGTTTACAAATTATTACACAGCAATAGCTAGCAGACACAGGGAAGAAAAAGATACAAATTCTCACTCAGTACCCTCAAAATTTGCTACCAAGGTAGACTGAAAGAGTGACATACAGGGTAAGCAACAGCTCATATCTTGCCTGGAAGGCAAAGTCCATGGGCTCCTTTTTAAATTGAGGGCCAATTCTTGATGCATTCATGCTTCACAGATGATGCACCTCTCTTTAAAAAATATATATGAGAACATTCTGTAGGGAGATATTCAAAACTTGACTTATCTTCTACTTCTTCTTTTAATTATTTTTTGGCTTAGCCACCATCCTATGTTTAATCATACCACAAAACAGAGAGACTCATGGATATATGATTAAAAACCAGGAAAAGAATAATTCAATTCAACCTTATTGTTCAATACAACATGGTGACTTAATTCTAGAATTTTTAAATTAATGTTACTACTCACTGAGCTGTGACGGATTATGTCATCTGACAATGTACGAGGACATTGTTTCTCCAACATAATTTTATCAAGTGGTATTAGATTAGGGTCTAATTAGGAAGATTTTGAAGTTTTAAATCTAGTCATTAGCACCAGTCTCCATTTTGTTTGTAGGAGATGCTTTTCTTCTGCCCAGTGGAGCATGTCCAAGTATAAAAGATGACTGGCCGTGGCCTTTAGGTTATACTCCTTCTCCATCATCTTTTAACTTCACTTGGAATTAGGAAATAACCATTTACAGGTCTCAAAGTCACTTGTGACTGCTCATCAATGTTAAAATGCTGATCACTGATTGTGACACAGCCATTACAGAAAGAAAATCTCTGTATCCCCTCTTTGATCTTTTGAGATTTAATTAAGTTCAGGTACAAAGTGTGGTAGTGTCTGTAGAAGCCTTCTTAATTACTTTTCAATCAATATTTCTACAAGAGGCTTATCAGACATTATAGGAGATATAGAAAATGAATAGTTAGATCAGAACACAAGGAGAATTAAATTGCCAATGAGGCAACAACATTTGATATGTCAAAGGTCAATTTATGACTAGGCGGCAACTTGAAAGCATAGATCCCTAGTCCTGAGGGTTCAGAGAAGGGAGGGAGCACAGAGAATTTGGGTGACCTGAGACTTCCTGGAAGGGTAGAACTAGCACTGGACCTTGAAGGTTGGGTGGGATTTAAGTAGGTAAGGAGTGGGAAAAATATAAGGTAGTGGAGAAACGATTTATGCTTACTTCACAAAAAAACTCATGACAACTTGAAAAGCTTTAAGAAACTTATTTGGATTAAGACAAGTTGTATTGGTAATTCAATACAATCTATACTTAACAGAATTTCAAATGTTTATTATTCCATTCTTTTAATACTATGTGTATTAGTTTGCTAGGGTTTCCAAAACAAAATATTACCACAGAGTGGGTGGCTTAAAAAATAAAAATTTATTTTCTGACAGTTCTGTAGGCTGGAATTCCAAGATTAAGGTGCTGGCAAGGTAGATTTCCTCGGAGGCCCCTCTCCATTGCTTGCAAATCACTCTCCCCTTGCTACCTTCACATGGCTGTGCCTCTGTGCATGAGTGCCCCTGTTATCTTCCATGTGTCCAAGTTTCCTCTTCTATTTTAAAAAATTATACACAATATTTACATATTTATGGGGGTACATGTGATATTTCATTGCATGCATAGAATGCATAATAATCAAGTCAAGGTATTTGGGGTATCCATCACCTTGAATATTTATCATTTCTATGTGTTGGAAATATTTCAAGTTCTCTCTTCTAGCTACTTTGAAATATACAGTACATTATTGCTAATTATAATCACCCTAGTCTGCTATCAAATATTAGAAAGTATACCTTCTATCTACTGTATGTTTGTGCCAGTTGACAGCACTCTTTTCATCCCCTACTCCCCTGATATCTTCCCAGACGATTGTATCAGTCATTCTACTCTCCCCCTCTGTGAGATCAACATTTTTTTAGCTGTCCTTTATGAATGAGAACATGTAAAATTTTTCTTTCTGTGTCTGGCTTATTTCATTTCATATAATGACTTCTAGTTCCATCATGTTTCGGCCAATGACAGGATTTATTTTTTTTGGCTGATTATTATTTTGTTGTGTATATATGCCACATTTTCTTTATCCATTTGTCTGTTGATAGACATTTAGGTTGATTCCATATCTTTGCTACTGTGAAAGAGGGCTGCAATAAACATGTGAATGCAGATATCCCTTTGACATACTGATTGCTTATTCCTTAGGATAAATACCCAGTAGTGGGATTGCTGGTTTGTATAGCACATGTATTTTTAATTTTGAGAAATTTCCATACTGTTTTCTATAGTGACTGTACTAATTTACATTCCCACCAGCAATGTATAAGTGTTCCCTTTTCTTTGCATTCTCTCCAGCATGTTATTTTTTGCCATTTTAAGAATAGCCATTTAACTAGGGTGAGATGATAGCTCATTGGGGGTTTTGATTTGCATTTCCCTAATGATTAGTGATGTTGAGCATTTTTTTTATATACCTGTTGTCCATTTATACATCTTCTTTTGAGAAATGTCTATTCTTGTCCTTTGCCTACCCTTTTTTTTTTTTTTTTTCCTTTTTGAGACAAGTTCTCACTCTGTCACTGGAGCTGGAGCGCAGTGGTACAATCATAGCTCACTGCAGCCTTGAACTTAAGCAATACTCCTGCCTCAGTCTCCCAAAGTACTGGGATGACAGGCATGAGCCACTGTGCCCCACCTTTTGACACTTTTTAAAGGGATTATTATTTTTTTAATTGAGTTCTTTGAATTCCTTATATATTCTAGATATTAGTCCTTTGTCAAATGCATAGTTTGCAAATATTTTCTCCATTCAACAGGTTCTCTCTTCACTCTGTTGCTTGTTCCTTTGCTGTATAAAAGCCTTTTAGTTTAATATAGTCGTATTTGTCTACTTTTGCTTTTGTTGCCTGTGCTTTTGCGTTCTCTTAGCCACAACATCTTTGCCTAGGCCACCATCCTGAAATGTTTCCTTCTAGTTTTTTTTTTTTTTTTTTTTTTTTTTTTTTGGAGACAGAGTCTGGCTGCATCACTCAGACTGGAGTGCAGTAGCGCAATATCGGCTCACTGCAACATCCGCCTCCCTGTTCAAGCGATTCTCCTGCCTCAGCCTCCCGAGTAGCTGGGACTACATGCGCGTGCTACCACGCCCGGCTAATTTTTTGTATTTTCAGTAGAGCCGGGGTTTCACTGTATTAGCCAGGATGATTTCAATCTCCTGACCATGCAATCCACCCACCTTGGCGTCTCAAAAGTGCTGGGATTACAGGCATGGGCCAACACGCTCGGCCCTTCTAGTAATTTTATAGTTTCCTGTCTTGTGTTTAATTCTTTAATCCATCTTGAGTTGATTTTGGTATATGGTGAGAGATAGGGGGTCTGGTTTTATTATTCTGCATATCGTAATCCAATCTTCCCAGCACCATTTAGTGAAAAGAGTGTCTTTCCCACAATGTATGTTCTTGTTGGCTTTGCCTAAGATCAGTTGGCTGTATTTATGTGGCTTTATTTCTGGGTTCTCTATACTGTTCCATTGATTTATATGTCTACCTTTATACCAATACTATGCTGTTTTGGCTACTATAGCCTAATAATCTACTATAGCCTGATCTGAAGTCAGATCAAAACCAGTGTGATGCCTCCAGGTTTGTTCTTTTGACTAGAATTGCTTGGTCTATTTGGGTTCTTTTTGGTTCCATATGAATTTTAGGCTTTCTTTTCTGATTCTGTGAAAATGACATTGATATTTTGATAAGAATTGCATTGAATCTGTAGATTGCTTTGGGCAGTTTGGTTATTTTAATGACATTACTTTTTCTGATCCATGAGTATGAGATGTCTTTCCATTTATTTGTGTCCTCTTCAATTTCTTTCATGAACGTTTTGTAGTTTTTCTTGCAGAGATTTTTCACCTCCTCAGTTAAATTTATTATTAAGTGATTTTTTGTAGCTATTGTAAATAGGATTGCCTTCTTGATTTCTTTCTCAGATAGTTCATTCTTGCTGTATAGAAATGCTACTGATTTTTGTATGTTTAATTTGTTTTCTGCAACTTTACTGAATTTTTTTGGAAATCAAATCTAAGAGAGTTGTGATGGAGTCTTTAGGTTTTCCTAGATATAAGATGATATAATCAGCAAAACAGGAATAATTTGATTTCCTCTTTTCCAATTTGGATGCCTTTCATTTCTTATCTTGCTTGATCAATCTGGCTGGACTTCTAGTACTATGCTGAATAGGAGTGGTAAAAGTGAACTTCCATGTCTGTTCCAGTTCTTAGAGGAAAGGCTTTCAGCTTTCCCCTATTCAGTGTAATGTTAGGTGTAGATTTTTTGTATGTGACTTTTTTTTTTTTTTTTTTTTTGTGGGGGGAAGGGTTTTTGCCACAATTTTTTTTTATTTATATATTTTTAAAATTTATTTTATTTTATTATATTTTTTGAGACAGGGTCTCACTCTTTCAGCCCGGCTGGAGTGCAGTGGCATAATCTTGATTCACTGCAACCTTTGCCTCCTGGGCTCAGATGATCCTCCCATCTCAGCCTCTGAGTAGCTGGGACTAGAGGCACATGCCACCATGACAGGATTTTTTTTTTGCATTTTTGGTACAGATAGTGTTTCACCATGTTGCCCAAGCTGGTCTTGAACTCCTGAGCTCAAGCAATCTGCCCATCTCTGCCTCCTAAAGTGCTGGGATTATAAGCATGAGCCACCAATACTCAGCCATTTGTTTTTATTTTAAAAAAACTTTTAAGTTCAGGTTTTTTATATAGGTAAACTTGTGTAACAAGGTTGTGGTGTACAGATTATTTCATTACCCAGGTACTAAGCCTAGTATGCAAGAGTTATTTTTTTCTGCTCCTCTTCCTTCTCCCAGCCACCATCCTCTGGTAGGCCCCGGTGTCTGTTCCATTCTTTGTGTCCCTGTGTTCTCATCATTTAGCTCCCACTCATAAGTGAGAACATGTGGCATTTGGTTTTCCATTCCTGCATTAGTTTTCTAAGGATAATGGCCTCTAGTTCCCATCCATGATTTCACTCTTTTTTAATGGCTGCATAGTATTCCATGGCATATATGTACCACATTTTCTTTTCTTTTCTTTTCTTTTTTTTTTTTTCTTTTGAGAAGGAGTCTCACTCTGTCACCCAGGCTGCAGTGTAGTGGCGCAGTCTCAGCTTACTGCAACCTCTGCCTCCCAGGTTCAAGCGATTCTACTGCCTCAGCCTCCCAAGTAGCTGGGACTATCTTTTTTTCTTTCTCTCTCTCTCTCTTTCCTCACTCCTTCTCCCTTTCCCTCTCTCTCCCTCCCTCCCTCCTTCTTCCTTTTTTTTTTTTTTTTTTTTTGACAGAGTCAGGCTGGAGTGCAGTGGTGTGATTTCATCTCGCTGTAGTCTCAACCTCCCAGGCCCAAGCAATCTTCCTAACTCAGCCTCTTAAGTAGCTGGGACCACAGGCATGTACCACCACTAATAGCTGCACCATGCCCGCCTAATTTTTGTATTTTTTTGTAAAGATGGAGGTTTGCCATGTTGCCAAGGCTGATCTTAAACTCCTGAGCTCAAGTGATCCACCCACCTTAGCCTCTCGAACTACTGAGATTACAGACTGAAGCTACCATGCCTGGTCTCTTTGTTTTTATCTTTCTTTTTATCATCATGGTTTGGTGATTTTAAGTAGTATTAACATTTGTATCTTTTCTCTTCCTTGTTTGTGTTTTTGCTCTACCAGGTGTTGTTTGTTTGTTTGCTTTTTCTTCTTCTTTTTTTTCATATTCATGTGTTTTCATGATGTTGCATACATTCTTTCAATTCTTTCATTTTCATGTGTAATACTCCCTTAGGCATTTCTTGCAGGGCTGCTCTAGTGGTCATAAATCCTCTCAGCTTTCATTTATCTGGGAAAGTCTTTCTGTCATTTTCATTTATCAAGGATAGTTTGGCTAGGTATAGTATTCTTGGCTGACAGTTTTTTTTTTTTTTTTTTTTTTCTTTTAGCACTTTGAATATATTATCCCTTAGAGGCCAGGAGAGAAACTCACTATTAATATGATGGGGCATCCTTTAAAAGTGACATGACAATTTTGCTATTTTTAAAATTCTCTCTGTTTTTGACTTTTGACAGTTTGACTATAATGTGCTCTGGAGAAGATCTTTTTTTTTTCTTTTTTCCTTTTTAACTGTAAATATTTGGGGACATCTGAGCCTCCTGTATCTGGATGTCTAAATCACTTCTTAGACTTGGCAAGTGTGCATCTATTATTTTGTCAAATAGGTTTTCCAACACTATTGTTTTCTCTTTGCCTCTTGGACACCAAAAATTTTATATTTTATACTTTTATGGTGTCCCATACGTTATGTAGACTTTGCTCATTCTTTTTATTTTTGTCTGACCAGTTTAATGCAAAAGACCTGTTTTCAAGTTCTGAGATTCATTTTTCTGCTTGATCTAGTCTATTGTTGAAGTTTTGAATGTATTTTTGTATTTCATTCAATGAACTCTTCAGTTCCAGACTTTCTTTTTAGCTTGTTTTTATATCTATCTCTTTCATAAATTTCTAATTCATATCCTCAATTTTCCCCTGATTTCCTTGTATTGTTTCTTAGTATTCTCTTGTATCTCACTGACCTTCTTAAATATCAATATGTTGAATTCCTCTTCTGGTATTTCATAAATGTTTTTTGGATTGGGATCTGTTGATAGGGAATTATTGTGTTCCTTTGGAGGTGTCATATCTCCTTGGTTCTTCCTGTGTCCTTATAATAATATCTGCCTATCTGGTGTAAAAGTTTTCTTCTTTTTTTGTTTTTCCTTTTTGAACTTATGCTCACGGGGGAGTGATATAGTTTGGCTGTGTCACCACCCAAATCTCATCTTGAATTCCCATGTGTTGTGGGAGGGACCTGGTGGGAGGTAATTGAATCATGGGCGCAATTCTTCCTCATGCTGTTTTTGTGGTAATGAATAAGAAGTCTCATGAGATCTGAGAGGAGTTCCCCTGAACAAGCTCTCTCCCTTTGCCTACTGTCATCTGTGTCAGATGTGACTTGTTCTTTCTTGCCTTCTGCCACGATTGTGAGGCTTCCCCAGCCATAGGGAACTGTAAGTCCAATTAAAGCTCTTTTTCTTTGGAAATTGCCCAGTCTTGGGTATGTCTTTATCAGCAGTGTAAAAATGGACTAATACACTCTACTAGTAAATTGGTACAAGTAGAGTGATTTGCTGCTGAAAAGATACCTGAAAATGTGGAAACAACTCTGGAACTGGGTAACAAGCAGACGTTCGAACAGTTTGGAGGGCTCAGAAGAAGTCAGGAAAATGTGGGAAAGTTTCGAACTTCCTAGATATTTGTTAAAAGTCTTTGACAAAAATGCTGATAGTGACATGAGCAATAAGGTGCAGGCTGAGGTGGTCTCAGATGGAAATGAGGTACTTGTTGGGAAGTGGAGCAAAAGTGATTCTTGTTATGTTTTAGTAAAGAGGCTGGTGGCATTGTGCCCCTGTCCTAGAGACTTGTGGAGCTTTGAACTTGAGAGAGATGATTTAGGGTATCAGTTAGAAGAAATTTCTAAGCAGCAAAGTACTCACGGGGCTACTTGGGTACTGTTAAAAGCATTCAGTTTTATAAGTGTAGCAGAGCATACAAGTTCAGAAAATTTGCAGACTGACAATGCGATAGAGAAGACAATCCCATTTTCTGAGGAGAAATTCAAGCTGGCTGCAGAAATTTGCGTAAGAAACAGGAGCCAAATGTTAATCCCAAAGACAGTGGGGGTAATGTCTCCAGGGCATATCAGAGGTCTTCATGGCAGCTCCTCCCATCATAAACCCAGAGACCTAGGAGGAAAAAGTTGTTTCATTGGCTGGGTCCAGGGTCCCTGTAACTTGGTGCCCTGCATCACAGCCACTCTGGCAATGGCTGAAAGGGGCCAAGGTAGAGCTTGGGCTCTGGCTTCAGAGAGTGCAAGCATTAAACTTGGCAGCTTCCACGTGGTGCTGAGTCTGTGAGTGTACAGGAATCAAGAATTGAGGTTTGTGAACCTCCGTGTAGATTTCAGATGTATGAAAATGCCTAGATGCTCAGGCAGAAGTTTGCTGCAGTGGCAGAGCTCTCATGAGGAAACTCTGCTAGGGCAGTGCAGAAGGGAAATGTGGGGTCAGAGCTCCCACACAGAGTCCCTATTAGGGCACTGCCTAGTGGAACTGTGAGAGAAGGGTGACCATTTTCCAGACCCCAGAATGGTAGATCCACTGACAGATTTCTCCGTGCACCTGGAAAAGACACAGACACTTGACGCCAGCCTGTGAAGCAGCTGGGAGGGAGGCTGTATCCTGCAAAGCCACAGGAGCAGAGCTGCCCAAGACCATGGAAACCCACCGCTTGCATCATTATGACCTGGACGTGAGACATGGAGTCAAAGGAGATCATTTTGTAGCTTTAAGATTTGACTTCCCCGCTAGATTTCAGACTTGCATGGGGCCTGTATTCCCTTTGTTTGGCCAATTTCTCCCGTTTGGAATGGCTATATTTACCCAATGCCTGTACCCCCACTGTATCGAGGAAGTAACTAACAGACTCATAAGTGGAGGGGCTTGCCCTGTCTTGGATGAGACTTTGGACTTTGGACTTTTGAGTTAATGCTGAAATGAGTTAAGACTTTGGAGGACTGTTGGGAAGGCATGATTGCTTTTGGAATGTAAGGATGTGAGATTTGGGAGGGCCAGTGACAGAATGATATAGTTTGGCTTTGTCCCCACCCAAATCTCATCTTAATTTCCCATGTGTTGTGGGAGGGACCTGGTGGGAGGTAATTGAATCATGGGGGCAAGTCTTTCCCATGCTGTTCTTGTGATAGTGAATAAATCTCACGAGATCTGATGGTTTTAAAAAGAAGAGTTCCTCTGCACAAGCTCTCTCTGTTTGCCTGGTGCCATCCGTGTAAGATGTGACTGGCTCTTCCTTGCCTTCTGCCGTGATTGTGAGGCTTTCCCAGCCATGTGAAACTGTAAATCCAAGTAAACCTTTTTTTTTTTTTTGTAAATTGCCCAGTTTTGGGCATATCTTTATCAGCAGTGTGAAAGTGGACTAATAGAGGGAGGATGTTTCCTGTAGATGTATCTGTGGTGTTGATTGGGTAGAGCACTTTGGCTTTAATTCTGCATAGCTATAGGAGTAGTAGCACAGTCTCCGTATGATTTATTTGGTTGCAAATAGCATCAGTGGTGTCTGTGATTTCCGTGGTAGTTTAGGGTGTGGTTGTTAGTGGAGGCTGTGGTGAAGTTTTGCTGGGGACTATGATATCAGGTGGGCCAGTATTTGGGCCCCAGTGGTGGCAGCAGTGGGCTGAGCATGCCCATTCTTGGGCCCCAGGGTGGCATACATTGGCACTGGTGTTAGTAAGACCAGGCAGGCCAATTCTTGGGTTTCCATGTGGCTTGCTCAGGTGTTGGGAATGGCAGCAGTGGGGTTATGTGGAAGAGCAGGTTCTTTAGACCCTAAGTAGTGGGCACGGCATGAGCAATGTTAGTAGTAGTGGTGGGGCAACCCTCTAGAACCCACGCAGTCCATGCTGGTATAGGCAGTGGCTGCAATGGGCTGGATGTGCCAGTCCTCAGGCCTGCAGGTGGTAGGTGTGGGTGGGTGCCAACTCTGGTATTGGTGGCAGGTTCTGTGAGCCTGACTCCAGACCCTGAAGGTGTGATCAGGTGCCAACAATAGAGGACTGGGCTGGTCGATCCTCAGGCTTCTGGATTACTGAAGGAGAGGGAGGAAGGCAGAGCTGGGCTTAGTGTACCTGTCTACAGGCTCCCTGTTAGTGCATGCAGGCACTGGCCATAGTAGGCAAGGGCAGGGTGATCATAGGCTGCTGGTGGAAGGCTCAGGTGGGGGCAGCAGCAGGTGTGTGTGGTCCGCCTAGTGAAAAATGTGAGAGTTGCTTTCAGTAGCCATAGCTAGGCAGCTGGGGGCATGTGCTTTGCTGAGGCCTCACAGCAGTTCACAGCTGTAGAGGCTGTGGGAGGAATTTGTCCTTAGGATGCGTAAAAATGTGCAGCTTCTCCCTAAGGTGGGGAGGGAGGAGGAGAAGGGTCACTGTGGCTTCTGCCTTGGCCATGGCAGCTGCAACTGTGCTAGGGGAACATCAATGAGCCTCCATGGATGTGAAGATGCAGTGGGGAGCTCCTGGGTCCTGGGGCAGGATATAGTCTGGTCAGGGTTGGGTTCTCAAAATGGTGCACTACTGTAGCTACTTAGGTTTTGGGGTTTTGTGGGACTCAGCAAGATGTTTCTCTCTGGAGCAATGCCATTGTGCGATCTCCAGACAGCTCTCTTTGTTAGTCTCAGAACCCTTGAAGGTTAAGGAGTTATCCCATGGCTAGGACTGTGGGGGCCCAGGGTGCGAATGTGGACCGCTGGGAGTCTCTTACTCTTTCCCTGCATCAGGGAGCCTCTCTGGGCTCCCAGTTAATGCTGGCTCAGTAGGCTGCTTCACTTCCCTCTCCTTCCTTGCTTTTGGTGCATCCTGTTACTTCTCTGTTGAATTCCAGTATTCTCTGTTAGATGAACTATTCAAAGTTTGATTGTCTACTTACTATTCTGGTTCCTTCCTCTTCATGGAAAAGGCAAGTACCAGATGAATCTAGACAGCCATCTTAAAGTCCCTATCCCAAATTTTCTCTTATAAGATTACCAGTCAGATTGAATTAGGCCTACCCTCATGGTCTTCTTTTAACTTAATGAGCTCTTTAAAGGCTCTGTCTCCAAATACCATCACATTCTGTGATACTAGGAATTAGAGCTTTAATATATGAATTTTTAAGTGGACACAATTCAGCCAATAACAGTATCTTAACATTGATTTCTAATCACATATTCATACCTGGAGGGAAAGACAAACATTTTCTTGCATAAATTCACACTACTAACAGGGACTCTTCTACCCCCACCCCATCATCCTCATCTCTCCAGGACTACCTCCTTCTAAAGCTCACTGAAACCTGTCTCTTTTTCTTCTTCCTACTGCCCACTTCAGTCCCAGTCACCATAGATTGTTCACCACTAATTCCTTTAGCAGAAAGCTATTCTGATAAAGTGGCCTGATGATCACTCCTAAGCCCTCCACTAGTTACTAGGCCATGACTATGTACTGGCATCTCCCATTGATCTGTTAAACTTGCTCATACCTGGTTTGTCTGCTCATAGACATTTTGTTTCAATTTGAGTGAGGGAAAAGTTTTAAATTTGAGTGAGGGAAGTTTTAAAGTCATCCAGGTGATTCTAATTTATAGCAAGGTTTGTGAATCACTGACCCAGGAGGAAGGGAAAGCTACTCTGTTCTCTAGAGACAGTGACTTGCAGTGTAAAGATGATGAGTTTACAATCTAATAGTTCTGGTCTTGATGAAGATACTTCATAGTCATAAGGAATCATTCTATTCAAATAAATGATGTTGAACCAAAGGAGATGGCTATCCAGAACACCTGGCATTCCAAAGGCACCAAATGGCCAACCATGCTTTACCGCATTCCATTAAAATGCAATAAGATAAACTTTGAAAATATAAATCTGCCTGTATCTCTCCCTCTGCCCCAACCTTCCCTTGTTAGAGGAATCCCATAGCATTTGAGAGAATGAGGATTGTTCAAGCAGGAATACAAAGCATTTAGCATGCTTTTGATTCGCAAACTATACTTTTGCAAAACCAAAGGGAAGACCTTGAGGAATGTGGCACTTAGACTTTCTACCATAAAAGAGGAAGACATCAGATATCATGGAAAAGCTGAGAAAGAATCTGTAGATTTCCTTGCGGTTAGAGCCAAACTACATTAGCTGGTCTTTGCAATGCTATTGAGCAAAGCCTTCAATGGACCATGGCCATCACTGTCACTGGCTCATTCAGCTGAGTCTGTTTTTACAGGTGTGTACGTGTGCCCCTTAGGCATAAACAGAGTGGTCATTAATGGCTCAGGGCACTTAGATGCCTCACCCAAAACACAGAGAATGGGGTTCTTTATCCTCATGGGGACAGTGCTGATGTCCTGTGGAAACTGGGGAGGGGATAGTCAGTGAGGAAACCTACCTTTATATAAAAAAAAAAAAACAGAGTAAATTTATCCTGAAACAACAGAATAATTTCAGCAAGCACACATCAAATATTTTCACAAGGGTCTTTGAACATTTGTGTTAAGTTTAGTGAGATATAGAATGATACAGGGAAAAAAAATGGGTTTCCCAATTATATTCCCCAATTAATGCAAACATAGTCATCTTACTAATTACACTTAGCAAAAGTTACAGGAACTGTTTTCAAGGACACTTTTTCCAAGGACATTCACAGGTTTTAAGGCATTCTGCCACAATGTCTGCAATAAAGGACAAACATTAAGACTGTAAAAAGAAGCAGTCCTTTTTGGTGGGACTATTTCTTTTATCGCAGAATCAGTTCCTGTGATCCTAATCAAGATTGCTCAAGCCAATCTGAGGATCTATGTACTGAAAAAGGAAAATGGAAGAATGTATTTTAATATTTGAAGTTCACTTCATTTATAAAGCTGTGAAATATCATCAGCCTTCATGTTGCCTTCTTTCCTAATTTCCAAACCAAAGGTGAACTGCCGGTTATTCAAGAAACTAAAGGAGACCAGCAATAATAGTAGCAGAAATATTATAGTTAATAAGAACATAGTGATGGGAAGAGAAAAAATAAAGATCATTATAAAATAGAGGTTCACAAAAGTCAAGCAGTCAAACACATTGTTCTAATCATATTGCTAGCTTTCTATTTCTTATGCCCTGAGTGGCTGGGGCCACATTGCTATTTATCAGGAGAAAACTCTCGCCAGGCTAGTCCTTATCATCATTTCTTTTTGGAAATATCTGACATGTTTCTATTCAAGTAGGAATATACATAAGTGCACAGGTTGGTCATTATGTTAAAACCCTCAATTCAAAATTATAACCACAGATTTAGCTTTGAGATCTACTTAATGCTTTTAAATTTTTTACTAGGGATAACACTTCTGCCTGGTCCACTTCATTCAGAATAAAGCTGCTGCCTTCATCTCCACTGCTCTGAAATAACTGCGTTCCTACAAGACCACCTTAGAAATGATATATGCCTCAAACCTGCAGAACCACTATTCATTTCCGCCTTGAATTTATAGAGATATAATGTAGTAGTCACAGATCAAACTCCTCAAAGGTCTCCCAATGCTCTAGATCTTTTCTCTCCAATCTTTGTCTTCCATAACTCAATACCCTCATATTTTGTACTTTGAGTACTGGTTATCATTTGTCTTCCAGTGATAAGACCCTTGACTCATTGCTCATTTGTTTCTAATACAGTTTTCTTCATTTTTCGAAAATTCACAGGTTTTTCTTTCTATTATAATTCAAACATCCTTCCTGGAAAAGCAGATTTGACAATTCACAGCAAAGTCTTCACCTCACACCTTCTCAGAAGAGACCAGTCAGAATGCACCACTTTCTCTGAATAATAAATGGATTTTTTTTTTTTTTTGGCTGTGCTACTAGTTTTTGTTTCATCTCTGAGGAAACTTTGTACATTCACATAGGATATTCAGTGGAAATGGCTTCAGCTTCCTCTGGCTGCTATAGATTGTGATGATCACTACATTCACTTTGAAACCTACCTAGGTATCAGGAAAGAGCTTGCATCTGAAGATAGCACCTGTTGGGTATTGGGTACTTAATAATCAATGCCTTCTATTTTGGAGAGAATTTTGACATTTCTGAATAAGCTGGCAGGTGCTTTTTCTCATGAATGCGTTTATAATGAAAGTGCTATCAGATTACTCAGTAAATGTATCTGGCCAAATAATACTTTCAGTTATATTAACTAAGTAGTAATTCAGTATTGTTTCAGCACAATAAAATTAAAATTGTGTTTTGCTTTCCTTTCTTGTCTTGATTCCCTTTCGTTGAGAAGATAATCAACTCATTTCTTGATAAAGGACATTACAGCAATGGTAGATCATTTCCTTCAATCCCACTTTTTGTTTTGCTCTATTTTGAAAAACCCTAGCATAATTCAAGGGCACTGTAAACTGTCACCTCCCATGAGACGCCATCCCTGGCTGAACCCCTGGGCAATAGGCCCTTGTATTTTTCTGTTCATCTGTATTACTTTATATCTACATTTCCCATATTATGTTATAATTTTTCATTGTTATCATTTTGTTCTCCAGATTATGAGATTAGGACAGGCAACTCATTGGTAGCAAAGAAAACCCCAAATCTCAGTGGCTTAACAGTGAAAGCTTCTTTTGCCTCATAGTCTGATGTAGGTATAGAGAGCCTGCCCCTTCTTGTAACTATACTCTCTGAAATATTCACTTCCAAGGTGGAAGTGAGAGCTAGAAAGTCATGAGGGACATTTCTAAGGGGCAGGGCTGGAAGCTGCTTAGATTATTCTCCCTGCATTCTACTGGCCAAAACTCATTCATGTAGCCACACAAAATGGAGCCTGAGAAAAATTTTCTGCCTGTGAACCCAAGAAGAGGAAATGGCATGGTGAATATATAACATTTTTTTTGTGACAAAGGCCCTTTTATGTTTTCATCCTCCTTTCTAGTTCCTGAAATCGTACTTGACGTATAATGAGTACTCAATACATACTTTAAGGGAATGAATATTCTTTTTTCTTGGATGGAGTCTCACTCAGTCACCCAGGCTGGAGTGCAGTGGCGTGATCTCAGCTCACTGCAACCTCTGCCTCCGGGGTTCAAGCGACTCTCCTGCTTCAGCCTCCCAAGTAGCTAGGACTACAGGTGCATGCCACCACACTTGCCTAATTTTTGTATTTTTAGTAGAGATGGGTTTTCACCATGTTGGCCAGGCTGGTCTCAAACTCCTTACCTCAAGTGATCTGCCCAACTTGGCCTCCCAAAGTGCTAGGATTACAGGTGTTAACCACTGCGCCTGGTCAAGGGAAGGAACATTCTAAAAAATGTGTTATTGTGGCAGTGCCATTTGACAGTGTCTTATTGGTATTGGAAAAATGTGGTTAATTGATTTTTCCTGTTAGTTGATAGCTGAGGATTGAATGCTGCTTCATTTTGATGTCATTTCCTTAGAATACAAATGATTTTCCATCAATCTAAGAGGAAGTCAGCTCTGGACTTTAAAAAAAAAAAATCAAATGCAACAAAAATGGGTGGGTACATGCTATGCCTACTTGGCCTTTTTCCCTGTGGGTAAATTTATGTTGAATCTAAATGGATCATATCCCCTTTATTTTTTACTAATATTATTAGTTCAGTGTGAAATGTTAATTGCTCTCATTACTGACAAAATTATTATTGCTGAAATTGTAAATTCATATTTTACACTTACTAAATGAGTAGGAAATGTCATTTTACCATAAAAAAGCAATAATTACTTTTGAAAATATACCTTTATCTTATAAATCCATATGCATTACATTTGATTTTTCCCCTTGTATATCTGAATGTCATTGTTTTATAGAGTTCCAAATATATTTTTAATTTAAATTTTTTCTTGGATTTTACAGTTCCTGGATCACACGTCCTCTGATTACAGTTTCTTAGTACAAATCCTCAAGAAAAGAAATATGATTGACCTAGCCTGAGCCAAAAGTTAATTGATGTGAGGGAAGGGAGGTGAGGAAGGAAATATTTAGGTAATGGAGAGGGACAGCTACTTTATCTGGAGCTACTTGGTGAGGTCCTCTTTCTAGCTATCCTATGCTTCAACTAACTCTGGCTTTTACCTCATTTGTGAGGATCTTGGAACCTCTAGACAAGTAGTTCAGATAGAAAAATCAAAGAAGTGAGAAAAGTCCCCCAGTGACAGAAAAAGATTCAAATTGTATCCAAAAGGCTACTCTAGGTGATAGTGCCTTTGTAAATTAAGTGCCATTGATTTTCTTATACTTCTTAGCTCATTAAACAATAAACACAATGAAAATTGGAGACAGGTAGGACTTTTTATACTAAAATATTTGAGTATTTTATGGTCTTGGAAATGACTTTTTGAAGATCATTAGCAAGACAGCTAATGATTGAGGACTTTGCTCTTTTTAAAAAAACTGTGTTGTTTTTTGTTCCTATTTTTCTCAGTGTTGACTTCCTTACTCTCCACTTTTCTTAGTTTTGCATTCAATCCAGTGCTCCCTCCTTCTGCCCAACTTTCTCAAACTGGTCAGTGTTCAGAAGCAATCTTGCTGAATCGGATGATGTGTTTGGCAATTGTCTTCTGCAAATGTATAGTCCTTTTTTGAAGAGTTTTTTGCATTCCTTCTTCCTGGAATGGTTTAGGGCAAAAATATTTTTACACCTGAAAGGCATGAAACAAAGTCTCACCTGCTGAATTGGCTTCAGTGGCAAGGCTTCATCTGTGCTCCAATTCGCTGGTTTGGAATTTGGCCGAGCTCAGGATCGTCTTGCTGTTTTGAACATGTAAATACTTAAAATGGTTGTGAATGGAAAGCATATTAAAGAAGCTAGAGCAAGAACAGCTGCCATGAGAACCTGCAATAGTTCAATACTCCTCAAAATACTATTTCAGTATTATTAGTAAAAACATTGCTGACTTTCCATTAGTTATAAAACTCGTTGATACCAACTCGGTCTAATCTGAAAAAGGACGTTTGAGAGGCACAACTGTCCCAACATAGGTGAAGGTAGGAAAATGAGTCATCTACCTAAAATGTTTGCTAGACCATGCTATTCCTTAGCTTAAAGCCCTTCAGTGGCTGAAGGTCACTTACAGAATAAAGTTTCATTGACTTATCATGATATGAAGGCCCTCTAGGCCCTGGACCTTACAGCTGTTTCCTGTCTTATCTACTGCCATTCCTACCACTTCCTCTGTGATATGAAGGTCATGGAGTACCTGCATCTACTATGATCCCGGCCATTTGCCAACCCCACAACACATGCCATTTAGATTCATGACACCAATCTTTGGTCATAATTTTTCCTGTCTGCAGTGACCTTTTCAACTTGTGCTGTCACCACCCATCTCAGCCATCCCTAGCTCAGTATTTCATTCTCCAGGGTGCCTCATTACTCAAATAGTCATAGTCCACTCCTGATGCTCCCATAGCACCAAGAACATATCTCTATCTTAGCCCTTAAAATATTATAGCGAAATATTGCTATAGTGTGGCCATCTTTCACACTAAACTTTGCAGGTAAAGAATAAAGACTTGTTGAACCAAACTTAACTAAATAGAAAACCCCAGGATTTTCTGGTAAGAATTTTAGAGAGTTATTTTTATTTCCATTATAGAACCCTAGTGAGATGAGGTATCTTTAACACATTCACTATCTACTTGAAAGAGATCCATTCTCCACCTTGTTTTCTTCAGGGAACGCATTACATTAAACAAGGAAAAGTCCTCATTTGCAAAAAATCTAACTTGATGAAGGCAAACTAGCAAGCCCTGTGTTGGTAATGTTTCTTTAAAAAGGTAAATAATACGAGTTTTATGCTCCAACTTTAGAAATGGAAGCTCACAGTCGGAAAATACTGTTTACCTTTCTCATAATTACCCAGTCAGGACCTGGTTTTCCCAGACCGTTACACTGAACAAATTGCACATAATACATACAAACATTCTGAAAATGCTGCATATTTGGAACAGAAACACATTTATGTCTCAGAGTGATGCCAACTAGTTCTATGATGTTTTTGTTAAGCATAATTGCAGTTCTTCACAAAAAGCCTGGAGAAGGGGAACAAATGCTTGGCATATTTCTTTTGGTCTTTCAGCATGTGCATACTTTATTTGTTTGCCACTGAGAAGTGCTCTGTTTTTCCTGCTGGGCGCCAAGGCAGTGTGATAGGTACTAAGGTTTCGTTCACATTTTCTTATAGTTGTAGGCTTCTGGATTTATGAAGTTGGAGTCAGCGCTCGGAGTGCACATTTTATGTTGTTGAGAGCTGGCACTGTTTCATCTTTCCCTGAGTCCTGTTCAAACGGTGCCCAATCGTGACTTGTCATGAAGAAGTCTTCCTCCTATGGAGGTAGGGGACAGGGTGAATTACACGCAGACAGAGCCCGAGTGAGCATTGCTCAGAAGCAAATCTGGTTATGAAGGTGAAGGTAGTACATTTTCCCCCCCAAAAAGCAAGGGAATTTAAGCTTTGAGAGTTTTCTTGATTTATATATTAAAGCTATATTCTATGAATATGCATGATATTACCTCTTTTGAACTTCTTTGAAACAAATTCTCATAAATAAACAAGGAATGTACCATACTAACTGACAGAGTCATTTAGACTAGATGCATTGTGCTAATGGAGTGAAAAGAATAAAAATTTTCAAGGGCTTC
>NC_045441.1:107308020-107321554 GCF_002776525.5 Piliocolobus tephrosceles
TAAATTATTTTATGCTGATTATCTATAAAAGATCTATGGTATAAAAGGTCATGTTGATAGTGATTCTAGCAACTCTATAAAGAATGCAAAAACTTAACTGGGGTTGGGGAAGAAGGGTCGGATAAACACCAAAGAAGAAAGAACCTGTGCCTCGTGTGCTCATCTCATACATTTATATTTGGAAGCAAATCATTAACTTTATCATACAAGTGGACCGCCACCTTACCCACAAAATACATGTGTTGTTAATATTCAAGCATTCCCATAATCATCTTGGCTTAGTTTAACATCTGTAATGGAAATTAGAAAGAGAGGCATCTCCTGTTTTTGCCCCCTGTCAAAAATCTTTTGTTGTTGTATTTCCAAAATTAAAATTCTTTGGGCAATATCTTCTATCTGTGACAATATACTTGTCATAAACTAAGTATTTATCTCACAAAATATACTGTGTTTGACAGTATATTTCATAGATAAAATTGGCTATCATCCTTGGTTACATTCTTGGAGCAGAAATGAGAAAGAAAAGGGAGTGGAATATCATGAACTGAGGGAATGGAGCATTTTGTCAGCTTTCTGGATGGCACCAGAGCACACAGTGCATGGGCATAAGATTCAGCATGTATGAGATAAGCCCCAATCACCGCAGTAACATCCTCTTAGGGTCCAAGTTCACCCACCTGTTAAGGCACTCCCAAAACAATAAAAAAGAACTGGGAAGATTATATTCTGAGATGCCTAAATCTTTGAACATTGATCATAACCAAGGCTGCCTCATACCTTATACTGCAACTTCGCGCAGAATAACAAAATGTGCCTCCCACCTCCTGTAGTCACTGTGTACTGTTGGCAACCATCTTTTCCTAGTGGCACGACAAGTTCTGCAGCCCAAATGTTGTCAGCCCTGGAATTAACTCGCTTTAAGAGACTCTGAGGAGGGATTTCAGGTGAAAATTTGGGCATTGATGATGGAAGGTCATGTGCATTCTTCTGAAAAACCTTGGGAGCTATACAATTTTGCCCTAAAAATAAAGATGCTCATGAGAAAACTAGGAATAAAGCAGACTACTCAAACTATAGATATTTGTAACTAGAACATTAACAGGAAAAACAAAATGAAAGAATCCTAATGAAAATTCTGGCATAATGAAAATTCTCTTAGCATTTACACAAGCAACATAGTCAGGCCTTTGCAATCTTAAAATGTTAAGCCAGTGCTTTCTTCTACGGGACATATTTCTTGGAGGATATTTGTTTTAAGAGAGACTATTTTCATAAAAATCTGACTCATGGTGTGGGCTTCTTCATAAATTCATTGCTTTAGTGTGGGGAACAAGTTGTACAGCTTCATCACCTACACTGTAGCTTTACCAGTAGCTTAAAATAACGAACAGCCTCATAATGTTTTTTTCTTTGAGATGGAGTCTCGCTCTGTCTCCCAGGCTAGAGTGCAGTGGCGCGATCTCAGCTCACTGCAACCTCCGCCTCCTGGGTTCAAGCAATTCTCTCCCTCAGCCTCCCAAGTAGCTGGGATTACAGGCGTCCACCACCACGCCCGGCAGGACATAAATCACATCACATAATTCATATAAAGAGCCAAGGAAATTTCTGGAACCCAGACAGCTGTGTCTGGACTCCCCATCCATTGTAGTATTTGCCTGGTTTGATCAAATAGCAGTCTTCTTTTAGGGTCATTTGGTTCAAAGACTTTAAGCATTAAAACTTGTCCTATATATTAATTAATGTATGAATTATTTAACTCGAGGTGTTTTGTGAAACAGTTAAGAGTTCAGGACCATGTTATAAAGACCTAATTATTTTATCAATATCCTGATAAAACTATATTAAGAATATTCTCTCTAGGGTTGGTAAGTCCTATATAACCCTTCAAGTTGCACGAATCCTCCTAGTTTCCAGAGGATAATGCTGAATGCTCAAGAGTTGTATAATTGTACTTTTTGTGGGAAAGGACAACCTGGATTTTATTTCCCTGAACTGTGTTATCAGAATTAGCAGGGTCGTGTAGCTGTTTCTTAGGAGAACTCGCTCAGCTATCCAAACTGGGGCCTATTCCTCATCTATTTACATCCCTCCCTCATGAAAACTAACTCAGATATTAAGTCACCAGGGAATTCAAGACAAAAATGAGAAAGAAATGTGAGCCCACTTTCCCCCTTAGTTCCTTCCTGCTTATATCAAACAACACTGACCTGGGGTCTCTAATGCATGCATGTCCTATTTGCCTTGAACTTTACCTAGGACCTCTGAGCTGAGGATTGCTACCCCTGAGGCTGCAGTTTTATAATTACTAGAAAATGTGTGTTTCAGAGATGACGATGTTAGAAAGTGATCAAACCCCAATGATGTAGGTTAAAAACATGATAGCAATAATCACGTGCCACCAGAAACATTTTAAAATAGCCACTTATGCTCTAGTAAGTTCCAATTACTAATTTTCAAAGACTATTTTTCTTGTTCTTCATGCTAATTTGACCAGCTTTTAATAATCAGTCCAAGTAAGATCAACCACTTAGAGTGCTAAAAAGATTGTTTTTACAGTAAAGACTATTCATTGGTTAGTTCATTCATTCATCCTCCAAATATCTGTGACTCCAAATGCTTATTCCCTCACAGTTTCCACAAAAGGAGGCACAGGCCCACCACGGTTCCTGATTCCAGTCTTTTCCTCACTGTCCTACAAAGAGGTACCTTCCATGTGACCCCAAAACAAAGTTCAGTAGCAGTTAGTGAACTTCCTTTGTTCTGCTCTTTCTTCCATTCCATTTCTTTTTTTTCTACAAATGCTGCCAAAATCAGACTATTAGAGCAGCCTCATTAGCACCAAGAGAATGGAATGTTCCCGCCAGGGATGCCCTCATTGATGCTCCATGGGTTTCCAGTCACTGCAACTCTTGTGAGGTGCTGGGTTCTGTGCAGAGCCAAGGAAAATGGTGTCCTTCCCACTCTGAGCCACATGTGGTCATCCAGGCCACAGAAGCAGCAATTCTTATTCCCATAGTCTCAGGCCTCTTATTCCCAAAGGCCCTTTCAGGAGTCCCATCTGCTTCTGAATCCAAAACCCTTTTTCAAAGATAATTAAAATTAGTTCAAAGGTGCTTGGGGATGGATGATGCCCTTGCATCTTCCTCTATTTTCCATTGACGTCATATAAGCCACACACACACACACATCCCACATACACACACACACTTCTTTCCTCCTGCAATCAAAAATAGCCCCTCTCTCTGAAAACAGAGACAAAAACACTCAGAATAGAAGTAGTCCTGTTGGTGGTGAGATGTTCTCTCCATTAGCTATGGAGTACTGTTTTATGTGTTGTGTACTTATGCCTTACAACATCTTTTAAAGACACTTTATATTCCCAATGCCTTAACATTAGTGATGATCCAAGATTAAGACAAATGATGACAGCTAGTGCTCACACATTCATTCTACACTATTTACAGTGAGAATTCAAATCTCACGAATAGGGTGAAAATACTTTCAATATTCTATGGGCTAGTTAACAAATGTAGCATATGCTCTTGAAACCAAGGAAAATAGAAAAATATGATGCCTCCATTTTTAACATTCCTCTAAAAATTATTTTCTTTTTTCTTGATTTATTTTGACTAATTTTCTATTTCATCTTTTTTATTCTTACTTCATTTATTATCTTTCACCTTTAACTCTGTATTCAGAGAGGTCAGACATAGAGGAAAATGTACAAATTTGGGATATGATAAAGGTGGCATTTCAAAGCGTTGTAGGAAAGATGGATTATTCAATAAAGGGCATTGGACAACTGGCTAGCCATTTGGAAAGTAATAAAACTGAAACTTTATCTTACTCCTTACTCAAAATGAATTCTATTTGGCTCTAAAATTTGAGAATAAAAATCTTGATGATTAAAAAAGTAAGCTTAAGGGTGCTTAAGACCTCTTTAACCATGATAAAATTGAAAAGCTATAGATAATATAATGATAGATTAAATGAAAATTTGAAATATCTCCCTAGGTAAAAACATTTTAAAGTTAAAAAAGAAACAAAAAATTGGGAAAATATTTGCAAGTTGAGGGTAAAGAAAACAATTCCCATAAATCATTTAGTAGAGGTCTAGCAACCTATTAGAAAGTAGTCATTAACTGGGCTCAGTGATTCATGCCTTGTTATTCCAGCTACTCGGGAGGCTGAGGTGGGAGGATCCCTTGAGCACAGGAGTTTGAGGCTGCGGCGAGCTATGCTCATGCCACTGCTCTCCAGCCTGGGTGACAGAGTCAGATCAGGTCTCTGAAAAAAAAAAAGATAAAAAGAAAAATGCAGTCTTGAATAGGTAATCAAAAAATTCAAATGGGCAATAAACATATAAAAGTATGATTTTTAAATTAATGTAAATTAATAAGAGAAACCAAATTAATATGGTATGAGACGCCAGTTTAAACTCTATCAGTCCAGCAAAAAACTTTTAAAGTTTCATCAAAGCTGGTATTGAGGACGATTTGGAGAAGTAAGCACTGAACTATACTTGGGTAGGAATAAAAATTTGTCCAGCCTTCTGGTAGGACAACTTTTAAAAAGTCCTACTTAACTATGAAAAGCAAGTGATATATTGAAGATATAAATTGATATATGAAGACATGATTGCAAAATTATTTACAGTTATATGTATAAAGATGTTATTTAAAGACTTTTTAATTATGCTTTAAGTTCTAGGATACATATGCAGAATGTGTATGTTTGTTACATAAGTATACAAATGCCATGGTGGTTTGCTGCACCCATCAACCCCTCATCTACATTAGGTATTTCTCCTAATGCTATCCATTTTCTAGCTCCCCACCCCGCCCCCAACTCCAGCCTACAGGTCCCGGTGTGTGATATTCCCCTCCCTGTGTCTATGTGTTCTCATTGTTCAATTCCCAGTTATGAGTGAGAACATGTGGTTTTCTGTTCTTGTGTTAGTTTAAAGACTTTATAGTGATACAAAATCTAGACATGTTCTCTATCTCTTGTAGTGGGGAAGTGATTCCAGAATATGGAAAATGTATAGGATGCACAAAACTATGAATAGTGTTTCTCTAAAGTGGGGCTACAGGGGCTGGAGGAGGATTCTACTTTGCTACACCTGCTCTTTGGCATCTCTGATGTGAATTGTGAGGGAAAATGGGGTGTATACAATGGGGATCCTATAGATAGAAGAAGATGAGAGGAATAAAGGTGAGTGTCAAAATTATTACTGCGGTCTTTGAGTCATTCAAGAAATGAAGGTTAAGAACTTGAGTTATTTTGAAGTTGCTTTTGGTTGCTCTACTCTATCTTTTAGGGGGATAACTTTTACACTGGATCTTTCAGTGACGTCTTTATCAGAATTACATGAAATTCAAATTACTGAAAGGAAGTGAGAGACAATTATATAATTTTCCTTATTACAAAGGAAATATGAGAAATTTCAGGCCCAAAGGGTTTAAGGGATTTGATCAAAGTTAGGAACAGAGCTGGAAGTAAAAACCAAACCCTCTTACCCTGCCTCACCCACTATCGTCTTCCTACCAGCCCTGTGGTAACATAAGCCAAAGCACAGAGATTTAGAGATCTTGAATCTTCTGAAGGACTGCGATTTTCAATTCAACCTACATGCATAATTATTGCTAAAGAATGAGAGTAAAAATTAAAGCATTCATCCTTCTTTTTGTTAACATAAATGCAACAGGCATTTGTGTAGAATCTGATCATATTGAAAACTGGACATGTTACTTAATCAGGGAACATGATTTACATAGGAAACCAAACATAAAAACACTAGGCAGGTGGATCATGAGGTCAGGAGTTTGTGACAAGCCTGACAAATATGGTGAAACCTCGTCTCTACTAAAAATACAAAAATTAGCTGGGCGTGGTGGTGCCTACCTAGAATCCCAGCTACTCTGGAGGTTGGGGCGGGAGAATAGCTTGAACCTGGGAGGCGGAGGTTGCAGTGAGTCAAGATCATGCCACTGCACTCCAGCCTGGGGACAGAGAGACTCTGTCAAACCCCGCCCCCTCTCCCCACACACAAGAAAAAATATATATTCCATGGATTAGATACATTGTTGAAATGTGGATCTTGAACTGTGGATTTGGTTTTACCACTACTGTAGACTCTTAAAAATTTTGAGTATGCCAAAGAGTTTCTGTTTATGTGTGTTATATTTAATGGTATTTACCATATAAGAAATTAGAAACAGAAATCGTTTAAATGTTTGTTATTAGCTTATGTTAAAATAACAATTCTATTTTATGTACACATAATTGAAACTTTTTATGAAAAATACAATCTATTTTCAAAACAGCCACCAGAAAATAGCGAGAATGGTATCATTTCTTTTTTTTTTTTTTTTTTTTTATAAATCTCTTCCATGTCTAGCTTCATAGAAGACACTTTCATATATCTGCTTCTGCATTCACTCTCTTGTGAAAAGTTGCAAGGTTTAAATGATGGCTGGATTGTTTCTGAGAAAATACCTGTCAAATACACACTAACCTTTTTTTTTTTTTTTTTTTTTGAGACGGAGTCTTGCTCTGTCACCCAGGCTGGAGTGCAGTGGTGCGATCTCAGCTCACTGCAAGCTCCGCCTCCCGGGCCCACGCCACTCTCCTGCCTCAGCCTCCCGAGTAGCTGGGACCACAGGCACCCGCCACCGCGCCTGGCTAATTTTTTGTATTTTTTTAGTAGAGACGGGGTTTCACCCTGTTAGCCAGGATGGTCTCGATCTCCTGACCTTGTGATCCGCTGGCCTCGGCCTCCCAAAGTGCTGGGATTACAGGCGTGAGCCACCGCGCCCGGCACACTAACCATTCTTAATTTGACAATTGTGCTTTTTGTGTGTGTGTGTGTGTGTGTGTGTGTGTGTGTGTGTGTGTGTGTGTTACCTGGTCTGGCTCTGTTGCCGAGGCGGGAGTACAGTGGCGTGATCTCAGCTCACTGCAGCTTCCACCTCCCGGGTTCAAGCAATTCTCCTGCCTCAGCCTCCCGAGTAGTTGGGATTATAGGCGTGCACCACCATGCCTGGCTTCTTTGGTAGAGACAGGGTTTCAACAGGGCTGGCCAGGCTGGTCTCCATTTGCTGGCCAGGCTGGTCTCCATTTCCTGACCTCGTGATCCATCCGCCTCGGCCTCGCAAAATGTTGGTTTTACAGGCATGAGCCACCGCACCCAGCCGACAATTGGGCTTTTAAGTCAAAATAATATTCCATAAAAAGGCAGCTAGTGAAGCTTGCAACATAGCACAAATGCTTTTCCTTGAGATCACCATCGTACTTCAATATGCAGCAAAAGCTTTTTATGTGTATTTCTCATTTCATCACACAGATTGTTGAAAAGCCATGTACTCAAGGCATTAATTTTACAAAATTAGTAACTTAATTTACAAAAATTGTTTATTAAATTAATAACTTAATTTAATAAAATTAATGGTTCCTGCTTCATCAAGGGTATTCTTAGGTAAAATTGACTTTTTTGTTTGGTTATCTGAGAGTGCATGATGGTAAAAATACAATAACTGCTGGTATAATTTGGAGCCACTACATGATTTAGGATACGGTTTCAACAGAATCTCTCATCATCAGTACTTTTGCATCATTGGTGCCAATGTCAACACAGTGAAAAAGACAAAAATGTGTTTGTATTATTATAGAAATTGTTTTGATGTCTCAAAAGTCTGAAAGGGTCTCAAGAAGGGATCTATGGGCTGCACTTTGAGAATCATTAGTTTATGATAATAATAGGTACTAAAAGTGAGAAGGTGATAAGAAGTCCTGTTTCAATAAAATGTTAATCTGAAAATAAAGATCATTACTCAAATGCAAAAGCTGGAAGTAATCAAAACTTGCGTTTGCTTAATAGTGTTTAGCACAGAGCCATATAAAAGTTTTCTTTACAATGGAAAATACCTAGTTACTTCGCCTCTTTTTTTTCCTCTTTGAAACCATTTCCTTGTAATTTAATTTTCGATGTCAAGATTTCTTCAAAGTACAATTATCACTATAGCATGCATGTATGCTTGTGCACACACTCGCACACTAATAACTGTGGGCATTTATCAGCTTTCCCTGCATCAATCATCTTTCCTTTTGTCAGTGCTGCAAGTAGTCCACCTATCAATATCAAGCCTGAATTCCATAATTTTCCACATTCTCAGTTACTTCCCTTTTTCTGTTATTGTCTTGTTCTTGTATTGTCCATCTGTATACATTGGATAAGTCTCATCAGCAGGTAAACATTCTCTTCTATATCCTGTCTTTTAAAACAAAGCCAAAGGAAACTCTGCCTTCTCACCATTTCCTGTGCAATTACAATTTCTCATACTAGAGACTATTCAATTTACTCTAATATGGTATCTACCCCGGCTTGCTACTGAAATCATTCTTGTCAAGGACACCAAAGACTTCCACCTTGTCAAAGGCAATGGTTAACTTTCTGTCCTCATACTTCATGAGCTCTAAGAATCACTCAATAGAGTCCACAATGTTTTCTCAGTGTTCCTTCATGTGAATTTGGAAACCTCTCCTGTGACTTTATTCCTCGTTCACTGATGGTTTCTTTGCAGTCTCTGTTCCTGGCTCTTTTTAATGTGGGGCTCTTCAAGGCCTGGCTCTGACCTCTTTCCTCTCTCTACCCCTCTCCTCAGATGACCTTTGCCAACTCCATGCTGCTGATCCCCACATTTATCTTTCTATCACAGTGTTGTCCTCTGACCACCACTCTTACGTTTTTAGCAGCCTCTGTGACATCACCATTTAGACCTGAATTTTTAGAAACCTCAAAATAACATGTCCAAACCATACATTTTATTTATTTTCCCCAACTCCTCCCCACTTCATATTCTTCATCCCAGCAAATGGCACCATCTTTTACACATTTGCTCCAACCAGACACTTGGGCATCATCCCATGTTATTCCCTTTCTCTCAGGCCCATACCTTCACTATATTCAAGTTTTGCATATTCAGTTAGTATCTAGGTTAGATATGCCCAGTTTTATACTCTATGTACTCAGTAGTATAAGTTACCTGTACATGTTCCCGGTATATTTATTTGTTAGTACCCGGGCACTTTATCTGTGAGTTAAAAGATGCAGCCCAGTTACCCCTTGGCATCATTAGGCCATAATTCATGGAACCAGTGATATGAGTGTAAGGCTTCATTTACAAAGGGACCACCTTCCAGAGTTCTGCTTTCTAACATGAACTGATTATATTTCTTTCTTAAATAAGAAACAAAACAGAATACTTCAAAAGACTAATATTTTTGGTGATTTAAAAAAATCTGTTAGATACACAAGTGAGAACATTACAAAGTAATCTTCATAGCCACTGCCTCAACAGTCCTACTTATCCTAGACAAACCACTTTTATAACAAATTGCTTCACTCTCTATTAAGCATAGTGAAAGCAGTGAAATGCCACATAATCTTCTTGAACTAATAAATGATGCATTTGTGCCTTTTCTTTCTCTCCAGTGCAGCACTGCCCTTGGTCTTAAAACAATTGACACTATTCTTTTCACAATATTTAATGTTATCCTCTAAAGTTTTGTTTCAACATTGATAGTCTCACACTTTGTCCTAGAGGCACAAAGCTGCAGATGATATAAATAACTCCACATAGATTTTTTGGATCAATTTTAGGAAAGGAAAAAAAAAAACTTCCGCAACTGTTAAACTGCTGACTTATTTTCTTTGGTTTTCAGGTGCTAACAGATGAATGATAAATCTATTTAAAAACACTTTTTTTGACTTCTACATATTCTCATTGATAGCAATAGGTGTTAAGTCGCATGCACAGTAAACATAAAACACAGGGAGGGCTAAATAAAAATAAATCTATGGCGACACTATCTTAATGGCTTGGTGTATCATACATTGGTGGTAAATACTTCCTTCTCTCAATGTCTTTTGGTCTCTAAGTCTGAACTTCTTGTTCACCCTTCCATTATAAAGCTGAAGAGACTTTTATTATTGCTCCTTCTGAAAGAATACACATTTTGAATTAGGTGGGGTTACCAGAATACTGATATAAAATTTTCCTATCTCTGTGAATCAGAAGCTGGTTGTTAAAAATTCAACTGTCATTAGACTTGGAGAATATGACTAATATCCTATAGTGGTGTTAAAGAAATGTGTGACTTTTTATGACATCGGTTTCAAACAAATATCTTATATCTTGTTTATTTTTCACAATATATTTGCGAAGGCCTACTGTAACTAATGATATCCTGGAAATTGTTGGGTTGAGTGCCATGATTACTTTGAATTGCAATTATTAATGAAGCTATTTTCTCCTAATATTTGTAGTATGCCAAATGAGTCAAAATTTTTAGCTTGTCTAAAACTATTCAAAAGATGTCAGTCAAAACCAAGTGGCCGAATCAGCTCAGAGAGTTTATTTTCATCATTACAGTAGTTACAAGAGAAAAATGGATAACTCTGCATATGTATAGATTTTTAGTATACCATAGTTTCTTAACCTATGAACAGAAAACAAACTGAAAGAATGTTTCAAGAGACCTATCATGCAGCTTAATACTACGGTAGTCAAGCTAAGACTGAAATACCCATGCACCAAATTATGCATCATTTGCTAAGAGGAGCTTTTGTAATGCTTCGGTACATTTACTTATGTGTTGAAGACAAACAGGGCAAGTGGTTAGCTAGTTATTCAGAGAAAAATTACTATATAACATGCCTGGCCACTGGAGAAAATAGTAGATGGAGATTATGGTCAGTAATACTAGCAGAATCCACCAGCCAGGTCTCATAGACTCATTTCGATATAAGGCCTCTAAAGGAAAGCTTCATCAAACAATATATATTTTATTTATTTCGAAATATGGAGATCTCTAACTGATCTAGGAGAGGAACTCCTGACATGGTGATGAAAAGGTAGCCAAGCTCAGCATGGCCGACGTGCCAAGGCAGAGATGCCTCTGAAAGCAATAAAAAATAGAATCCCTTCTTGGTTCTTTTCATCTCCCCTTTGTGTTAAGTCTATTTGATTTTGCTATCAGTGTGGCTTATAATTTTCTGAGTGCAATGAAAAATAATTCTGTGAATCTATACTCAATATCTAAAGGAGTTTTCAAACCAACAAGGGCAAAGGATATTTTCCCTTCTCTCCTTTTTTAATTGTATGAAAGATATGCACAGACCGTTTAGAATGACTGTAAGGAGTGATGTGTGCAAAGAAAAATCCCTGTCAAGTGCTCTGTACTTTGCTATTTGCCCATGGCAATGGACAGTCCAGAGATAAAGAGGGGGAAAAAAGCCTAAAACCCATCAATCCCAGACATCTCTTGGTAAGCAGTAACCGAGGGCAAAATAACATGCAGCTGGCTGATAGAAAGTGAGGCTACCCTGCAAATTTAGGGTCCAATTCTCTTCGCCCCTCTCTAGTTAAAAACCAAATAATTTTTTTTCATGTAGCTTCCAATTGCAGAGCCTGTTGAAAACTCATTATCTTCAAATAGGATTACATTCCGTTAATATGAGAACATGCATATTACAATATCTGGTAAAAATCAAAAGTTCCAATTTGCTCACTACATGTAAATCCAATTCAAAATATTTCCATAACATATATCTGCTGGATGTTACACTATTTGTGTGTCACTCTGGAATGGATTAACTCCATGACAGGCTAGGCTCAGTTTTTCTGCATTTGGTGTTTTTAAACAGTTTATATTTGTTATCATATCAAAGACAGGCTTGCAGTTTTCAAAAGGAAGAAGAGAACACAGCGCCCAAGGCTCCTCCAGCATTACATTTCTTATTCCATTTTATCTTTCTTGGTTTTGACTAATGTCAGTAACAGCTACTGGTAATAAACTGCTTGTTACAGCCTGCTGTTGCCTTGAAGCCTGGCTTTGATACATTGTCAGCCAATCGGAAGCATTTCCTGATTACATTTCCAAATTGCTTGTTTATTGATCGAGAGTTAATAAAGCAAAAGACAACTTTACGGCTTAAATTAAATGAAAGTTTCCTTTGATGTTCAAATTATCCAATCAACCAACAGGCAGTGAAATGGAAGCATTTGAAAGTTTTATCTGAAAAGAAAAAAAAAAAAATGTATGAGATAAATGGATCTTAGTGTAGACACGGTAGCTAAGTGCTAATGAAAAATATGTGCAACTTAGCATACTGCAATTTCATTTATTTCTCAGGCAAAGGAAATGATGTTGTTTTTCAATCCACCCCACTCCTCAAACCTGAAGAAGGAAAAGTACTTCTAGGATGTCTTTCATTTGGCTCACAATAATTTCTGAAACTGGAATCATTTTAGTAAATAAAATGAAGTATACATTAACTTCATGGATTTACGAAAGTTCTGATATTTGGAAATGGTAACACAACTTAGATTCTATCTTTGGAATGTCACAGTGTAGATGTTTGGGTGACATACATGGTGAGTTCAACTATTTGAAGAAATTGACCTCTGAAATTTTTAGCAGCTTTTCATATCCCCTTTCCAGTGAGAAGGTAATCTTTTATCAACACAGGGAGAAATCAGACATTTCTGATAAGGAAGAAAATAAGCAAATATTCTAAAGGTTTGCCAATATCAGGACACGTGGGAGACCAGCACTTTGTCATAGGTGACCCATAAACAGAATATCTGGTTAGAGAGGAGGGAGAGGGTTACTTAAGACCTTGGACAAAGTCAGAAAGAAACAGTTACTATTATGCTTGTGCTACAAGGTTAAGTGAAAAGTAAACAAAATTGTGTAAACAGCATGATAACAAATCTGTGGGAGAAAAAAGAAAGTTGTATGAAAAGTCTATGGAGAAATATAGTAAAATATCATCAGAGGCTATTTTGGGGTGATATTAAGGATATTTTTTTCTTCTTACTTTCTACATTTCTTATTTATTTATTTATTTATTTATTTATTTATTTATTTATTTATTTATTTGAGACAATACCTTGCTCTGTCACCCAAGCTGGCGTACAGTGTCACGATCACAGCTCACTGAAGCCTTGACCTCGCAGGCTCAAGCAATCCTCCCACATCAGCCTGCCAAGTAGCTGGGGTACAGACGTACCCCATGCCTGGCTATTTTTTTGTAGAAACAGGGTCTTCCTATGTTCCCCCAGGCCCATGTACTAGACTTTTGATAACAAACATGCACTACACTTAAAATGGAAAAAGAAAAAGCTATTAGTTTAAAATCAAAGTTAACACAACATAATGACTTTTGAGACTGAGTCTCGCTCTTTTTCCAGGCTGGAGTGCAGTGGCACGATCTTGACTCACTGAAACCTCCACCTCCCAGGTTCAAGCTATCCTCCTGCCTCAGCCTCCTAAGTAGCTGGGACTACAGGTATGCGCCACCAAACCCAGTTAATTTTTGTATTTTTAGTAGAGACGAGGTTTCACCATGTTGGCCAGGATAGTCTCAATCTCTTGACCTCGTGGTCCGCCCACCTTGGCTTCCCAAAGTGCTGGGATTACAGGCATGAGCCACCGCACCTGGCCCAAAAAATTATGACATTTTCTCCTT